>NW_026062245.1:7500-15000 GCF_023897955.1 Schistocerca gregaria | reverse complement strand
CAGCTATCCTGAGGGAAACTTCGGAGGGAACCAGCTACTAGATGGTTCGATTAGTCTTTCGCCCCTATACCCAGCTCCGACGATCGATTTGCACGTCAGAATCGCTACGGACCTCCATCAGGGTTTCCCCTGACTTCGTCCTGGCCAGGCATAGTTCACCATCTTTCGGGTCCCAACGTGTACGCTCTAGGTGCGCCTCACCTCGCAATGAGGACGAGACGCCCCGGGAGTGCGGAGGCCGCCGCCCCGTGAAGGGCGGGGAAGCCCCATCCTCCCTCGGCCCGCGCAAGGCGAGACCTTCACTTTCATTACGCCTTTAGGTTTCGTACAGCCCAATGACTCGCGCACATGTTAGACTCCTTGGTCCGTGTTTCAAGACGGGTCGTGAAATTGTCCAAAGCTGAAGCGCCGCTGACGGGAGCGATTATTCCGCCCGAGAGCATCCCGAGCCAACAGCGGCGCGGGTCCGGGGCCGGGCCAGGTAGGTCCGTCATCCGGGAAGAACCGCGCGCGCTTGCCGGGAGCCCGAGCGCCCAAAGGGGCGAATCGACTCCTCCAGATATACCGCCGAGCAGCCAGCCAGGACACCGGGGCTCTGCCCAACAGACGCGAACCGAGGCCCGCGGAAGGACAGGCTGCGCACCCGGGCCGTAGGCCGGCACCCAGCGGGTCGCGACGTCCTACTAGGGGAGAAGTGCGGCCCACCGCACACCGGAACGGCCCCACCCCGCGGCGAGTGGAAAGGCAACCGGACACGACCCCGCCGCGGATTGCTCCGCGCGGGCGGCCGGCCCCATCTGCCGAGGGCGGGGGCCAGTGGCCGGATGGGCGTGAATCTCACCCGTTCGACCTTTCGGACTTCTCACGTTTACCCCAGAACGGTTTCACGTACTTTTGAACTCTCTCTTCAAAGTTCTTTTCAACTTTCCCTCACGGTACTTGTTCGCTATCGGTCTCGTGGTCATATTTAGTCTCAGATGGAGTTTACCACCCACTTGGAGCTGCACTCTCAAGCAACCCGACTCGAAGGAGAGGTCCCGCCGACGCTCGCACCGGCCGCTACGGGCCTGGCACCCTCTACGGGCCGTGGCCTCATTCAAGTTGGACTTGGGCTCGGCGCGAGGCGTCGGGGTAGTGGACCCTCCCAAACACCACATGCCACGACAGGCGGCAGCCTGCGGGGTTCGGTGCTGGACTCTTCCCTGTTCGCTCGCCGCTACTGGGGGAATCCTTGTTAGTTTCTTTTCCTCCGCTTAGTAATATGCTTAAATTCAGCGGGTAGTCTCGCCTGCTCTGAGGTCGTTGTACGAGGTGTCGCACGCCACACCGCCAGCCGGCTGTGCACGCTACCGAGAAAGTACCGGTATGCGAACCGCCAGGCGACGGGCGCGCATCGCACGTTTAAGGAGACGCGGCCGGCCACACAGGCGACCACGACACTCCCACGTCTCCGAAGCGGGACAAACGCCGCGCGCTTCAGTATACGTAGCCGACCCTCAGCCAGACGTGGCCCGGGAACGGAATCCATGGACCGCAATATGCGTTCGAAACGTCGATGTTCATGTGTCCTGCAGTTCACATGTCGACGCGCAATTTGCTGCGTTCTTCATCGACCCACGAGCCGAGTGATCCACCGTCCTGGGTGATCTTTTCCTTTTCAGTCTCCCACTGTCTCTTTCAAGACAGTAGCATTTGCGGGACTGAGGCGTCTGACGGCCCCTGTTCCACTATTTTTTTTGTGTCCAACGGCCTCACAGCCGATGGGCGTCGTACGGCTCCACACCGGAGCGGACAGGCACTCGGGCGAACGTCATTCAAAACCGGCGCCAGGCGCCAGGTACCGCAGGCCAGCCGCTCCAGAGCTTCAGCGCTCGTACCACACAACAACAACAACAACAACACTTCCGCTAGTTTTGAGAGGCACGCGTGGTTCCGCACGCGGCGCACGGCCACTGCCGTACAGGTAGCGTGTTGCGCGACACGACACGCACATCGAAAGACATGCAGTCTAGTCGGTAATGATCCTTCCGCAGGTTCACCTACGGAAACCTTGTTACGACTTTTACTTCCTCTAAATGATCAAGTTTGGTCATCTTTCCGGTAGCATCGGCAACGACAGAGTCGATGCCGCGTACCAGTCCGAAGACCTCACTAAATCATTCAATCGGTAGTAGCGACGGGCGGTGTGTACAAAGGGCAGGGACGTAATCAACGCGAGCTTATGACTCGCGCTTACTGGGAATTCCTCGTTCATGGGGAACAATTGCAAGCCCCAATCCCTAGCACGAAGGAGGTTCAGCGGGTTACCCCGACCTTTCGGCCTAGGAAGACACGCTGATTCCTTCAGTGTAGCGCGCGTGCGGCCCAGAACATCTAAGGGCATCACAGACCTGTTATTGCTCAATCTCGTGCGGCTAGAAGCCGCCTGTCCCTCTAAGAAGAAAAGTAATCGCTGACAGCACGAAGGATGTCACGCGACTAGTTAGCAGGCTAGAGTCTCGTTCGTTATCGGAATTAACCAGACAAATCGCTCCACCAACTAAGAACGGCCATGCACCACCACCCACCGAATCAAGAAAGAGCTATCAATCTGTCAATCCTTCCGGTGTCCGGGCCTGGTGAGGTTTCCCGTGTTGAGTCAAATTAAGCCGCAGGCTCCACTCCTGGTGGTGCCCTTCCGTCAATTCCTTTAAGTTTCAGCTTTGCAACCATACTTCCCCCGGAACCCAAAAGCTTTGGTTTCCCGGAGGCTGCCCGCCGAGTCATCGGAGGAACTGCGGCGGATCGCTGGCTGGCATCGTTTATGGTTAGAACTAGGGCGGTATCTGATCGCCTTCGAACCTCTAACTTTCGTTCTTGATTAATGAAAACATACTTGGCAAATGCTTTCGCTTCTGTTCGTCTTGCGACGATCCAAGAATTTCACCTCTAACGTCGCAATACGAATGCCCCCGCCTGTCCCTATTAATCATTACCTCGGGTTCCGAAAACCAACAAAATAGAACCGAGGTCCTATTCCATTATTCCATGCACACAGTATTCAGGCGGGCTTGCCTGCTTTAAGCACTCTAATTTGTTCAAAGTAAACGTGCCGGCCCACCGAGACACTCAACAAAGAGCACCCTGGTAGGATTTAAACGGGGTCCGCCTCGGGACGCGAAAGCACCCCTTCGGCTCGCCCCACCGGCAGGACGTCCCACGATACATGCCAGTTAAACACCGACGGGCGGTGAACCAACAGCGTGGGACACAAATCCAACTACGAGCTTTTTAACCGCAACAACTTTAATATACGCTATTGGAGCTGGAATTACCGCGGCTGCTGGCACCAGACTTGCCCTCCAATAGATACTCGTTAAAGGATTTAAAGTGTACTCATTCCGATTACGGGGCCTCGGATGAGTCCCGTATCGTTATTTTTCGTCACTACCTCCCCGTGCCGGGAGTGGGTAATTTGCGCGCCTGCTGCCTTCCTTGGATGTGGTAGCCGTTTCTCAGGCTCCCTCTCCGGAATCGAACCCTGATTCCCCGTTACCCGTTACAACCATGGTAGGCGCAGAACCTACCATCGACAGTTGATAAGGCAGACATTTGAAAGATGCGTCGCCGGTACGAGGACCGTGCGATCAGCCCAAAGTTATTCAGAGTCACCAAGGCAAACGGACCAGACAAGCCAATCCGATTGGTTTTGATCTAATAAAAGCGTCCCTTCCATCTCTGGTCGGGACTCTGTTTGCATGTATTAGCTCTAGAATTACCACAGTTATCCAAGTAACGTGGGTACGATCTAAGGAACCATAACTGATTTAATGAGCCATTCGCGGTTTCACCTTAATGCGGCTTGTACTGAGACATGCATGGCTTAATCTTTGAGACAAGCATATGACTACTGGCAGGATCAACCAGGGAGCTGCGTCAACTAGAGCTGAGCAGCCGGCCGCCCGGGAGTGTGTCCCGGGGGCCCGCGCGAACACGCAAGCGTCCGCTCAATTATTCTGCAAACAGGAGGAGGCCGAGCTCCCCTGCACGATACACCTCGAAACCCTCTCAGGTCCCGGCGGCGCGCAGCGCCGTCCTAGGTACTTGGTCGGTTTCGAGAGAGGCGCAATCGCCCGGAGTTAGGCGAGTAGACGGTTTTAGTGAGAACACCCTTGCTCCCAACTGAGCTTGCCGCTGCCGACAGAGGCCCGGGAGCGTGCTGTCGTGGCATTGCCGGCGGGAGACAACACGCGCCACCTATGGTGACCGGCAGCTCCAACGCCAGCGCCACACAAGGGCAAAGCCCCACTTGGGTGCAGAAGCGAACTCTCCCAGCACAGCGCACGCGCCAACACGTCCGCACAACTGCGATACAAACCACCTGCGAGAACCGCTGGGGCGACCGAGCAGCAGACGGCGTCGCGGCGCCGAGTGCCAGGCGGCGGCGCATCCTCAACGCACACAGTCCTCAATCAGACCAGCACACTGCAGATGTCCACCGCGCTTCGCACCGGGCTCGGCTGAACCAACTTTGGCCGCCAGGCGCCGCGTGCAGGGTGCGCCGCAGCGTAGCTGCGCCGCCTGCCGGGCCCGTCGGCTGGCGCTCCTGCCACTCGGCGCCCCCCACCAGCCGCCTGTTGCGCGTGCGCCCACGCAGCGCGCGGCCAACACGCCGGGCGGCCCCCCTTCACCGGCCGGGAACAGTCCCACCAAGCCACCGCCGCGTATCGCTTCATACCCACATGGGCCTAGTCACGTGTGTGGATGTGGCGGGTACCGCTGAAACAACCGGTTAATAGCTGTACCGATCGTCGCCATCACAGATTCACCTCCAGCGTGAACAACCGCTCAACAACGGATTTCCAGTTCATTTGCGTATCTTGGGCAGTAAACGTAGATGTCCACCTACATTTGCGAATTCAACAATTCTTGCATGCCAGGATGTCATGTGTCACGACACGCTACATCAGACCACATACACACTGCGACATGTGCAGAAGAGAACACGTGGAAGGTGGCCCGCGCACGTATGCGATGTCCCTTCCGCGATCCACTGTCAACCGGCATCTGCGGCATGTCCCAGATATGGAACGCGGTCCACCAGGGTAGCACTTTGTGTGAGGCAATACGACAAAGTCGGAATACACGCGTCACTACATCAGACGGCTCACGCTGACCTGACCTGACCTGACTCACCGCACCACCACCCCCAGCGACCCAGGGTGACATACAATGCGTTCGTACGTTCCTCCCACACGCCTCTACGGCGTACCACAGTGCAACCTAGCTGTTATTGGGAGACGAGACAAGTAGCATCGAGCACATCATATGGAAATTGAGATTCGACACCGTTGGGCACAGCCAGCGTACGGTCACACGTATCACACTACTTCACTCTGTACGTAACGACCGATGATCGGTACAGCGTGTGGGTTACGCGTACGACATCAGCGGACAATGGACACAGACCATACCACGACGTACACTGAGGGCGTCGACATCTGAATGCAACTGAACAGCTGCGAGGCTCATTTAACACTCAAACGCCAGACCGACCAGCTTGAGAGGACAGAGACACAAAGAGGGGGACAGAGGGAGGGGGGGGGGGCGATATAGTCCTATTGCAGTACAATTGACAGTGGATAGCGGGAATATGTGGAAAGTAAGCAACACTCGCAAGACATCTACATGAGGATAACAACGACACCAGAGATTCCGAGCAGTGAACTATGTTAGGCAAAGGGACAACGTGGGTTAGGTTAAGGGACAACGTGGGTTAGGTTAAGGGACAACGTGGGTTAGGTTAAGGGACAACGTGGGTTAGGTTAAGGGACAACGTGGGTTAGGTTAAGGGACAACGTGGGTTAGGTTAAGGGACAACGTGGGTTAGGTTAAGGGACAACGTGGGTTAGGTTAAGGGACAACGTGGGTTAGGTTAAGGGACAACGTGGGTTAGGTTAAGGGACAACGTGGGTTAGGTTAAGGGACAACGTGGGTTAGGTTAAGGGACAACGTGGGTTAGGTTAAGGGACAACGTGGGTTAGGTTAAGGGACAACGTGGGTTAGGTTAAGGGACAACGTGGGTTAGGTTAAGGGACAACGTGGGTTAGGTTAAGGGACAACGTGGGTTAGGTTAAGGGACAACGTGGGTTAGGTTAAGGGACAACGTGGGTTAGGTTAAGGGACAACGTGGGTTAGGTTAAGGGACAACGTGGGTTAGGTTAAGGGACAACGTGGGTTAGGTTAAGGGACAACGTGGGTTAGGTTAAGGGACAACGTGGGTTAGGTTAAGGGACAACGTGGGTTAGGTTAAGGGACAACGTGGGTTAGGTTAAGGGACAACGTGGGTTAGGTTAAGGGACAACGTGGGTTAGGTTAAGGGACAACGTGGGTTAGGTTAAGGGACAACGTGGGTTAGGTTAAGGGACAACGTGGGTTAGGTTAAGGGACAACGTGGGTTAGGTTAAGGGACAACGTGGGTTAGGTTAAGGGACAACGTGGGTTAGGTTAAGGGACAACGTGGGTTAGGTTAAGGGACAACGTGGGTTAGGTTAAGGGACAACGTGGGTTAGGTTAAGGGACAACGTGGGTTAGGTTAAGGGACAACGTGGGTTAGGTTAAGGGACAACGTGGGTTAGGTTAAGGGACAACGTGGGTTAGGTTAAGGGACAACGTGGGTTAGGTTAAGGGACAACGTGGGTTAGGTTAAGGGACAACGTGGGTTAGGTTAAGGGACAACGTGGGTTAGGTTAAGGGACAACGTGGGTTAGGTTAAGGGACAACGTGGGTTAGGTTAAGGGACAACGTGGGTTAGGTTAAGGGACAACGTGGGTTAGGTTAAGGGACAACTTGAGTTAGGTTAAGGGACAACTTGAGTTAGGTTAAGGGACAACTTGAGTTAGGTTAAGGGACAACTTGAGTTAGGTTAAGGGACAACTTGAGTTAGGTTAAGGGACAACTTGAGTTAGGTTAAGGGACAACTTGAGTTAGGTTAAGGGACAACTTGAGTTAGGTTAAGGGACAACTTGAGTTAGGTTAAGGGACAACTTGAGTTAGGTTAAGGGACAACTTGAGTTAGGTTAAGGGACAACTTGAGTTAGGTTAAGGGACAACTTGAGTTAGGTTAAGGGACAACTTGAGTTAGGTTAAGGGACAACTTGAGTTAGGTTAAGGGACAACTTGAGTTAGGTTAAGGGACAACTTGAGTTAGGTTAAGGGACAACTTGAGTTAGGTTAAGGGACAACTTGAGTTAGGTTAAGGGACAACTTGAGTTAGGTTAAGGGACAACTTGAGTTAGGTTAAGGGACAACTTGAGTTAGGTTAAGGGACAACTTGAGTTAGGTTAAGGGACAACTTGAGTTAGGTTAAGGGATAATGTGGTACAACCACAGTTAGGTTAAGGGATAATGTGGTACAACCACAGTTAGGTTAAGGGATAATGTGGTACAACCACAGTTAGGTTAAGGGATAATGTGGTACAACCACAGTTAGGTTAAGGGATAATGTGGTACAACCACAGT
>NW_026062245.1:0-2500 GCF_023897955.1 Schistocerca gregaria | reverse complement strand
CCTACTCGTCAGGGCTTCGCGGCCGGCCGCGAGGACCGGCCATGACTGCCAGACTGACGGCCGAGTATAGGCACGACGCTTCAGCGCCATCCATTTTCAGGGCTAGTTGCTTCGGCAGGTGAGTTGTTACACACTCCTTAGCGGATTCCGACTTCCATGGCCACCGTCCTGCTGTCTTAAGCAACCAACGCCTTTCATGGTTTCCCATGAGCGTCGATTCGGGCGCCTTAACTCGGCGTTTGGTTCATCCCACAGCGCCAGTTCTGCTTACCAAAAGTGGCCCACTTGGCACTCCGATCCGAGTCGTTTGCTCGCGGCTTCAGCATATCAAGCAAGCCGGAGATCTCACCCATTTAAAGTTTGAGAATAGGTTGAGGTCGTTTCGGCCCCAAGGCCTCTAATCATTCGCTTTACCGGATGAGACTCGTACGAGCACCAGCTATCCTGAGGGAAACTTCGGAGGGAACCAGCTACTAGATGGTTCGATTAGTCTTTCGCCCCTATACCCAGCTCCGACGATCGATTTGCACGTCAGAATCGCTACGGACCTCCATCAGGGTTTCCCCTGACTTCGTCCTGGCCAGGCATAGTTCACCATCTTTCGGGTCCCAACGTGTACGCTCTAGGTGCGCCTCACCTCGCAATGAGGACGAGACGCCCCGGGAGTGCGGAGGCCGCCGCCCCGTGAAGGGCGGGGAAGCCCCATCCTCCCTCGGCCCGCGCAAGGCGAGACCTTCACTTTCATTACGCCTTTAGGTTTCGTACAGCCCAATGACTCGCGCACATGTTAGACTCCTTGGTCCGTGTTTCAAGACGGGTCGTGAAATTGTCCAAAGCTGAAGCGCCGCTGACGGGAGCGATTATTCCGCCCGAGAGCATCCCGAGCCAACAGCGGCGCGGGTCCGGGGCCGGGCCAGGTAGGTCCGTCATCCGGGAAGAACCGCGCGCGCTTGCCGGGAGCCCGAGCGCCCAAAGGGGCGAATCGACTCCTCCAGATATACCGCCGAGCAGCCAGCCAGGACACCGGGGCTCTGCCCAACAGACGCGAACCGAGGCCCGCGGAAGGACAGGCTGCGCACCCGGGCCGTAGGCCGGCACCCAGCGGGTCGCGACGTCCTACTAGGGGAGAAGTGCGGCCCACCGCACACCGGAACGGCCCCACCCCGCGGCGAGTGGAAAGGCAACCGGACACGACCCCGCCGCGGATTGCTCCGCGCGGGCGGCCGGCCCCATCTGCCGAGGGCGGGGGCCAGTGGCCGGATGGGCGTGAATCTCACCCGTTCGACCTTTCGGACTTCTCACGTTTACCCCAGAACGGTTTCACGTACTTTTGAACTCTCTCTTCAAAGTTCTTTTCAACTTTCCCTCACGGTACTTGTTCGCTATCGGTCTCGTGGTCATATTTAGTCTCAGATGGAGTTTACCACCCACTTGGAGCTGCACTCTCAAGCAACCCGACTCGAAGGAGAGGTCCCGCCGACGCTCGCACCGGCCGCTACGGGCCTGGCACCCTCTACGGGCCGTGGCCTCATTCAAGTTGGACTTGGGCTCGGCGCGAGGCGTCGGGGTAGTGGACCCTCCCAAACACCACATGCCACGACAGGCGGCAGCCTGCGGGGTTCGGTGCTGGACTCTTCCCTGTTCGCTCGCCGCTACTGGGGGAATCCTTGTTAGTTTCTTTTCCTCCGCTTAGTAATATGCTTAAATTCAGCGGGTAGTCTCGCCTGCTCTGAGGTCGTTGTACGAGGTGTCGCACGCCACACCGCCAGCCGGCTGTGCACGCTACCGAGAAAGTACCGGTATGCGAACCGCCAGGCGACGGGCGCGCATCGCACGTTTAAGGAGACGCGGCCGGCCACACAGGCGACCACGACACTCCCACGTCTCCGAAGCGGGACAAACGCCGCGCGCTTCAGTATACGTAGCCGACCCTCAGCCAGACGTGGCCCGGGAACGGAATCCATGGACCGCAATGTGCGTTCGAAACGTCGATGTTCATGTGTCCTGCAGTTCACATGTCGACGCGCAATTTGCTGCGTTCTTCATCGACCCACGAGCCGAGTGATCCACCGTCCTGGGTGATCTTTTCCTTTTCAGTCTCCCACTGTCTCTTTCAAGACAGTAGCATTTGCGGGACTGAGGCGTCTGACGGCCCCTGTTCCACTATTTTTTTTGTGTCCAACGGCCTCACAGCCGATGGGCGTCGTACGGCTCCACACCGGAGCGGACAGGCACTCGGGCGAACGTCATTCAAAACCGGCGCCAGGCGCCAGGTACCGCAGGCCAGCCGCTCCAGAGCTTCAGCGCTCGTACCACACAACAACAACAACAACAACACTTCCGCTAGTTTTGAGAGGCACGCGTGGTTCCGCACGCGGCGCACGGCCACTGCCGTACAGGTAGCGTGTTGCGCGACACGACACGCACATCGAAAGACATGCAGTCTAGTCGGTAATGATCCTTCCGCAGGTTCACCTACGGAATCCTTGTTACGACTTTT
>NW_026062244.1:0-120664 GCF_023897955.1 Schistocerca gregaria | reverse complement strand
ACACACGCGAGACAGATCTCGCCGGAGGCTTCGCCGAGGTGTCGAGCAGCGGGCGCTCCCGTTCGGCGGCCGGACGCTTCGCCTCGTCGCGCCACGGACCTGGCACCTTAGCAAACCGAGGTGACATATTTAAAAATTTGAAAATCGATTTTGCGAGCGACAACTCGTCCAACTCCACCAGCCTCTTCCTGACCTCCACCACTTCTGGACGCCTCGAAACGAACGAAACCGCCCTTCCCGACTCGCCCGCGCGCGCCGTCCTCCCAATCCGGTGCACGTACTCCTCCGGGTTCGACGGCAAATCGTAATTCACAACCACCGGCAACTTCGGTATGTCGATCCCTCTAGCCATCAATTCGGTACTCACCAACACCCTATAACTGTTCGCACAAAACCCATCGACTATTCTCCGGCGAACGCTCGCCGGCTGCGATCCGTGAATTCCCACCGCGGCGATCTTGTCCCTGTTCAGCTGCTCCGTGAGGCGCTCCACGCGCTGTCGCGTCCGACAAAAAACCAACACTTGTTCGCCCCTCATCGAACCTCGACGCCTCAATAGATAGCTCAGCAACGCGTACTTCCTCCTGTTTCCAACCTCGTAAAACACCTGTTCGACCCTCTCCGCCACGCTCATCGACTTGTTCAAATCAAAACGCACGTGATGAGGCGCAAACCGCTTGATCAACTCGCCCACTCGAGGCACCAACGTAGCCGTAAACATCATCACCTGCATCCTGTCGACACCCCTCTTCTCCCTCTGAGGACGAGGCAACGCCCTGAATATCTGTCTCACCTCCGGAAACATCCCCATTGACAACATTCGATCCACCTCGTCCAACACAAAACATCTCACTTCGCTAAAATCAATTTTAGAATTCTTAAAACTTGACCCAACCGGAATACAAGGAAGCTCCTCTCTCAACACCCTTTTCCTCGTCTCACTCTCTCTATCCAACCCCTCCCACGCCTTGTCCCACTTCTCATGCATCTCCCTCGTCTCTTCTCCCTCCTTCCTCTCTTCCTTCACCCCCTCCCTAAACATCGTTAGCAACCTCCCGGGCGTAGCCACCAAAATGTCCACCCCCTTCTTCAATTCTCTCACTTGCGCCTCCACGTCCCTCATCGCCCCCGCGACGCCAACTATCCTAACCCCATCCATCTCCCTCGCATACTCGCAAACCTGCTTCTCAACTTGCTCGCACAACTCACGCGTCGGACACAAAACAATGCACAGCGGCGCACTCCGCCTCTCTATGCTCCGCCTCTCCTCGTACTTCTTCCAAATGTACAACCTATGCAACATCGGCAAACCATACGCCGCCGTCTTCCCCGTCCCAGTCTCCGCAGACGAAACAATGTTGTGTCCTCGAATCGCCGCTGGAATCGCCGCTGACTGAATCGCCGTCGGCGCCTTCCAACCCAACCTGTCCACTGCGCGCAAAAGAGGACCCATCAAATTCAACTTCTGAAACCTTACATTCACCTCTCTTTCTCCAACCGCATTCAACGACTCATCGCCCTTCAACTCCTTGCACCCCTTCTTTACCCTTCTAATCGCGCTCACCATCTCCCGAACCTCTCGTGCATCCCTCTTCACGTGCTGCCGCTCCCCCAACTTCCGGCGCTTCTCAACCCTCCTCACCCCCCAAGACCCGTCCAATCCATCCCCCTTGCTCTCGCTCGACCGAACCCCCTCCAACCCACCCCCGGCAGGCCCTCTTCCGCTAATCTTCCTCGACGCCAACCTATTCAACCCAAAACCCACGGAAAAAAAAAAACCAACCCGAGAACCACGCTCTCTCACCCCCCCTCCATGAGGGACATCCAAAAAAACTCCTCGCCCAAAACGCCCAATCCCCGTCGAACAAAAGCTCAACCACTGCCAAAACATACCGAAAAAAAGATGGCCCTCTTCCCACCTCCTAATTTTTGTCCCCTCCCCCTTTTTTTTTCCTAAAACGCTCAAACTCTCTTCAACCACCCCTCTCCATCAACCATGCCCCCTAAGCATGCAACCCACATCCTCGGACCCGCTCACACTCGTATACGCAAAGCTATTCATAACCCTCATTCACTACTCTCCACCTTCTCAAAACTTAAACCGTACGCCACGAACGCTGCCAAAAAAAAAAAAAACACCACCCACCCACTCAACCCCCCTCACAACCCCTAGACACCATCGACCTCAACGGACACCCTATCTCGAAAGTAGAAGTAACCGGCATCGTAGTCGAACTCCGCCACTACGCCGAAAAAAGCATCTTAACCATCGATGACAGCACCGGATCTCTCGTCTGCAACTTCTGGCCCGCGACTACCGCCCAGTTTCCACAACTTAAAAACGCCCCAAACCTACACGCCCTCCAAGAATCTATCGAACTAGGATGCCTCGTCACGGTCTATGGCAAACTCCATATCTTTACCGACAAATCGTACCAACCAACCCGCGAACTCAATGCCCACCACCTAAAAATCGAAGACGACGAACACGCCGAAATGCTACATTGGCTTGAATGCATCCACCTGTACGATAACGTCTACTCCAAAAACCCACCCTTCGAAAACTCTAGTCAATTCAAACTGTCAAAGGCCATAAAAGACCTCCTACAATTCAATCCAACCACCAAAGACTCCCTGGACCTGCTCCCACCCTCTCAGCCCGTCTTCACTGCCGACGACCTGCTGAAAAACAAAGACGTTGCAGCCGCAGTAGAAGAACATATAAAAGAACCACAAAACAAACATAGCACAAAAGAAATAGAGATTACTAAATTCCTGAATAATTTAGTACAAAACGGTGACCTTTTGTCCGTACAAGACGAAACTTGTCAAAATTCGAACAAACCACTCTACAAAGTAGTTTCATTCGAGATCTTGGGACCAAAAGTCATGGAAGTCATTCGGTCGGAATACGAAAAGCTACCGATAAAGCTATACGGAGTCAGAGATTCGCACATCTTCAAAATTTTACGCACCCAAGATAACCTGTCGCATTTGAAAATGAACCATGTAATCCTGTGTTTAAACGAGTTGGTCTTGCTAGGGCTTATCTACGCACTAAGCGACAGTGAATTTAAGGTAGTAAGTTGAGGCCGTCACTCTTTAAAAGTCCAGGACGGTGATAAAGAATGACCAGCAATCTAAGGACAAATGTTGGCAGTTTTTCACCGAATTTCCTCGCTGCTCTTCAAAGTCAATGCCCGCAAAACAGCGCGTACATTCTTGGGGCTCAGAAATCTTCCGGTCGATCGTATTGAATCAAGATGTAGACAAAATAGTATAAAACTACCAAAACTCTAAAAAGGTGATAAACATGGTCGGACACGCCGAAGCATGCATCGCCTCCTCTATACCCCCGTACATCGGAGATGGGAAAATGAATCCAACTTGAATCCATGACCAATTCACCTTCTATTGAAAATTTCAGCTCAAAAGCTTCAATATGTTGTATCATTGTACCATTTTGTACGCGCGATTTTTATGGGCTGTCTCTGTTCTCGCGCTATCGCTGCCACTCGCTCGATTCCGTGCTCTCAATGCAACCACATAGTCATCGCATATCTACACTTGTAAGCAGGAAGCACTTCGTGTGCGATAGCTTGACTTTGAAAAACAACCAACCGATTGGCAATCGGTTCGATGTCAATCTCTAAAAAAAAGTGTTGGACTTTTGTATAACGATACCCAAAACGAGAGACATCGTCTCTTTTTGCCGACGTACCTATTTCCTTGCTCAACTTTTCATCTGACGAACGAGGGTATATTCTCAGACATCCTCCATCGGCCGCGCACCAATTCTCATTCATATACAGTAAAAATGTCAGCTTTCTATCAACACCTTGCGACGCATCCAAATGCCGAATATATCTGGATCCATTCCCGGGAAAGTAAGCCACCTGAAACTAATCGCACGGTCAGCTCCTTGGTCATGCGCATAAACCCAAAACATGTTGGTACAACCTCTGCTCTAGAAATTTTGACGTTTATTGCTAAGCACAGCTCCTTTTTTACTTCTTTTAACAGCTCGATTATCTTGCAGAGATTCGGAGAGCAGCCAACTGGACCGTATTGGTCAATCCATTTGTGATAGTCTCCCCTCAATAGAGAATTTTGCCAAACTTTTCTGGAAGTTGATTCCATTCCGGCTGGCTTCATTTCTCCGTTTGAAACCATCGCAAAAATTTCTTGACGTGCCAGTTGGACGATAGAGGAATCCGGTACAAAGTCCTCTTTGATCAAATACCCTTCGCGTTCTAAACTATGAAGTTCTTTCCAAGTAAACTTCCGCCCGGGCTGTTCTCGCCACTTGCTCTTTTCGAAGTTGATCCATTCAATTGGCCCTATCCCTTCGGCCTTGAGCGCTTCCTTTTGCAAATTCTCGGGCAAGTTTCTAATTACATTCAACTTAAGGTAAAGTGGAAGCTCGCGTAGCTTAGCAAACGAGCTGCTCTGTCGAGAGCTACTTGGCGTTCCGAAAACGTCTTCGGAGGTCACCTGACAAAGGACGGTATCTTGAGCCGACCCACCTAGCATAGTGGCGTGCAAAAAAAAGTATTAGATAGTGCACGTTCGCCAAAGCAGTAATAAAACACCTTTTACATACATCGTATACAAAGTTCGATAATTACGAAATTGAGTTGACATTTGTTGTTATTTATACATCTCGTTCCAACATGTCTCAAGTTCCGCCCATCGAAACCAGAGTGATGAATCGGTTCACTCGTCAGACAATTAGTCAGGAAAAGCGCGAGAGCGTCGAGAAATTTATCGCTGCTCTTGGCACTGATTTTACGCCAGTTGTACGGTTATGAAAGCGAGGTTTACATCGTTTTTGCTTATCCAGTAACTCTTTTTCTTTGGCACTTAGATCCCGGATGAAATTGTCAATTTATATTTGAAAAGAAGCGGCTTCAGCTGCCCTGACGTCAGAATGTAAGGCCACCCGCCTCCGTATGCACCTTCTTCATAGGACTCTGATCAACTGATCCCCTCTTTTCAGGACAAGAATGATTGCGATAGCAGCCGAAAATTTTATTGCGGACATTGCTAACGAAGTTCTACAGCGCCATAAGCAAATGAAGTCCGCCCAAAAGCGCAAGGTTCGTGGTAATAAAAGCTCCGAATGTATTTAAGGTACACGTCTAACTTCAATCTGCCGTCAATACCACAGGACAGTAAAATGGTTATGACAACAGAGGATCTGCTTCCAGTATTAGAAACATACGGCATCAACGTTCGAAAACAGGAGTACTTTGCAAATTCAACAACAGTTGGCCTCGTGAAAGAAAACAACTAATCTACTGAGACGCCAAAAGGCCGACATGTCATACGTTGGCTCCCTATATATCAATTGTGAAAAAAAATCTCTTTTTTGAATCTGTTCAGCTAACAGTGGGTATCAGACACTGCGTTCAATCTGGAAAATCCAGTCAAGCTTGCTTGTTCTAGTGCTCTCGGAACAGTCTTACTTGTCGAAACTAAGACTTCTTTGACAAACCGATGTCACCAAAATATTAAAAAAGTTACCTTATATGCATCTTTTCTAAAAACATTGACTATTATTGTTTAGTTTCATGCAACTTATCGGCCGTTTCTTGTTGCCATAAGTAAAAATACGTGCCTATGAAACATTCCGTAACCTCAAATGAAGAACCATCAATCCATCGCCGAAAACTTACATCTAAGGGGCACGGATACGCGGCGGGCATCGCCAGCGCCGTCACGACTACGATGACCTATCCCCTAGACCTCATAAGAACCAGGTTTCAAGGTATGGCGGTCTCTCTCAATGCATACTCAGCAAAAAAAAGATCGCTCACACAGCATGCCTTTTTTGTGTACACGTCATGACGTAGTTCAGGGTAAAAAGAGTATTCACTTAAGATATAAGAGCACAATTCACGCTTTCAAAAACATCGTGCAAAGGCAGGGTATCAGAGGCCTTTATGAGGGCATAGTTCCAGCTCTGATTGGTGCATCTATGTCTTGGTCTCTATACCTGTATGGGTATGCTGGCACTTTTGTATACGTCCAGAGGAAAAATATTCTGAGCTGACAAATTTCAGTTACACAAACTTAAAAAATCGAGCAGAGAAAAGCGGTCACACAGGCACCACCTCCACCCTAATAATTGGAACGATCGTTGGCGCCGTTCTGGCACCAATCACCAATCCGATATGGGTAGTCAAAACCAGACTACAGCTTCAATATGTCAATTGCGTGCCTCCAGGAACGGCCAAACACTACAATGGGATGATCGGTATGTGCGCCGTGGACCTGTGACACACAATTCATTGCAGCCTTTTCAGCTGAAATAGATCCGTTGACACAAACCAATCGAAACAGACGCTTTTAGAAAGATTTGGGCAGAAGAGGGTTTCAGCGCGTTCTACAAAGGCCTCGTACCATCCATCATATCGAGCTATCACGGCGCCGTGCAGATATCCACTTATGATGCTATATCTAGATGTTTAGTCGCTGGCAACCCAGATAGATCCATTCGCGGCTGGGAGGCATTCTTCGCTGGCGGTTTCTCGAAAATCCTGGCTACCATCTCCACTCAGCCCCTATCTGTCATCAAAGCGAGGTTACGGGAACAAAACGTCCATGTGGTTTCGAGTGACCACTACAGCGGCTTTTTCGACGCTGTCGTTAAAACTTATAAGTATGTCTCCTCTCAATGTAGCAGCTATTCGACACAAAGTTCTAGCTATTTGACGCAAATTTCTAATTTCTATTTTCTGCTCAATACAGACACGAGAAATTAATCGGATTTGCTGGTGGATTCTCACAGGCCATTCAACGCATGGCGTTTAATTCAGCCCTGTTTTTCTACCTGGTAGAAACGCTGAGAAACATCTTTCGAAACTTTGATCTAATGTGCGAGCCGGCAGACTAGAGACCATTTCAGAAACAATGTGTCATCCATGGCGGTAAATCAATTCGGTCGGCGACCCCTGAAACCGAAAATCGGTACGAAGTGCTGTTCGATAAATGGCGGTCTGGTCTTTCGACTCCGCCTTCTCTGACTCGTCTGACTTGACGTATCTGCTTCTCGCAATATGCTGCCACACCTTGTTGTCACTCTAAATAGTTACTATATAAAACAACGCGTAACGCCTTTCATGTGCCACTTCGTTGCGGCGCGTTTTTTTGATAACGACGGAAGTGCCCGAAAAAAACTGTACCCGCACCTCAAAAAAATTTTTCCTACTGCTCTTGTAAGGCCTCTCTTTCAATTTAGTCTCTGCCCTGCGGTTAGTGTTGCAAAGGACACGGCTCTGGCGTGAAGTCGGATCCCCGCATCATTCCTGCGCATCATCTTCGATATTCCGACGTCGGTCAAATAACAGCTCGAATCGCTGATGAAAGGAGATAAAGTATGCAAAACCATCAACTTTTTTTTTCTGTTCCGATCACAAGTAAACCTGTCTTTTTCAAAGCAAGGGCCTATCTTAACTAAAATTTGAAAGCTTGATGCCCCGTTTATAGTCGAACGAGTCGAAATCGAGTACGCCGACGAAAGCGCGCGTCGAAAAGGGCTGAAGGGATGGATAGATGCAATCAAGCGAGGCATTGCCACGAAGTCCTGGATCAACGATAAAATCATAGTAGATCCATTGCTCGGCAGCTACCAAGACATCGACGCGTTTTATAACAAGCTGAAATTAGTCTTGAATGACCTGAGGGCGCTGGGCTGTCAAACGAATGACTTCAAGTTCGAATTAGATGTGAGCAAGAAATCTTTATTGGAGTCCTTAACCACCGCGCCTTCGAGATGCGTTCTCAAATCGATAATTCGGAAAAAAAACCAACTGGAGATGAAGGTCAATGTCTCAAATGAGGGACATAAGGCCGCTGTTCAGGCCAGCATCAATCTGAAGAATTACTTCGGCGGCTATGAAACCATTTCAGGAAGCTATATGACCACATCTGGCAAGAGCAGGTACAACTTCGACTTCCAAAAAATGCTGCTCAATTACCCCGTAGGAGAGAGAAGTATTCATTTTCGAGTGACCAACTTGGTGCACGACTACTCTAAAGTTTCCTCTTTCATCGAGCACCAAATTCTGATCTCCCCTTCCTATCAAATGGGCAGACACCAATTCGGATACGAGGCAGCATTTAAGAATACCGACATCATGCCAGAATCAGATGAATGTATCACCTTTGAAGGGGGCAGTCACTTGAAAAGTTCGATTTACTACAATTGGATCAAGGACACCCGAGATAGTCGCCTTATCCCGACTAAAGGATCTCGCATCGTTCTCTCAACCGAACTCGCTGGTCTTATTGGAGACGTCTACCATGTAAAAGGAGAAGTTAATTCGAATATAAATTACAAACTCTCATCCACATGCGCTTTTCATCTAATAGCTCGAGCTGGTACCTTGAAGAGTTTGTTTGGTACTACCTCTAAAATCAGCGATCGATTTTCATTTTCGGAGACAAACCCCTTCTACGGGTTTCGGTATTATGGTGTGGGTCCACGCCTCGGAAGAGGCCACTACAGAGGTGATCACTACTGGACGCTAGCAATGCATTTCACCTACCGCATGTTCGAACACGCTGCCTCCAGTATCTTCGCCCGGAGCTTCTGTCAAATCGGGTCTTGCTTTGGGACCACTCAAGACCAAGGGATGTGCAATTGGCTGTCTAGAAGCGGCGGCTGCGACTTGATTAGAGCGTCGGTCGGTCTCGGCGTCTCTGCAAAGTTCGCATTTGCCCAACTTGACCTGCTCTACTCTATCCCATTGCTGTTTTCCAGCAGAGACCAACCTAAAAGGTGGTACTTCGGAATTTGCGCCGACTTTCTGTAACGCTTTTAAAAAAAAATATTTGCTTGTGTGGCACATATCTTCTCCTAGTATCTAAAATAAATTTAACAGCGCATATATTCTCCCCCTTGTACACTATCCCTCAAGTGCTTTTTTTCCCTCGGAAAATCGCCTACTCAGAACGCGTCCTACTCTAATCTATTGCAGGCTTAATGTTTTTGGCATTGGCAAGTGCGCCGGTAGGGTTGCCTTTGTACTGTAATAAGTGCGCCTGTATGGCTGCCATACTCAGCGTCTTTTCAGGAACTAACTTCGAAAACTCTTCTGCAAGATGTGCCTGACTTGGGTAAAAGCTAGCGAAGATTTGCCGAATTTGGTGGCGATCAGCCAATCCCAGCTCAGAAATGACATCCACTCTTCCTGGCCTCAGTAGCGCTGAATCCAACACATCAATGTGGTTCGTCGTCATGAACAACACCCTACCGTGCTGTTTCGAGACCCCATCGATGGCATTCAACAAACCAGCCAAGGTGATTTTTCCCAAGCAGCCAGAATTCTCTTTAGTGCGCGAATTGCTCACCAAAGCCGCATCAATATCTTCTATGAGCAACAAACACCGTCTCGTAGGCACGTCCGTGAAAATCACCAGGAGTTCTGTATCGTTAATATCGGCGCTGTTCAAGTTGATCACTGAGATGCTCATATCTAGATGGGCCGCAATTGCCGTAACGAGACTTGTCTTCCCCGTTCCAGGCGGGCCATGGAGCAAATACCCGCGTCGATACGGAATTCCCCTTTCGGTGTACCATTGCTGGGAGGCCAAGAACTCTTCCACGTCGCTAACTATGGATTTTTTGATTCCCTCTGCTAAAAAAACAGTCTTCAATGATCTCTTTGGCACCAGCTCGTTCTGTTTTTGCCACGCTCCGTGCAAGCGAATATAAATAGACGTTCTTGCTTGCTCTTTTTTGAGCGAGTATTCCATCGCTTCCAACACAAGCTTTTCAATCAAGTTACGCCTGTTCCCCCACGCCATGAGGGTAACCGTCTCATGGTTTGTACCTCATAAGAAAAAAACTAGTGAGTTATGTATGCTGGCTGTCAAACCGACACATACAAACACGGACGCATCAGCACATCAATTTTTGTTATGCCAAAAATAAACACGAGCATCGAGCTCAATCAACCTTGTCTCAAGCGCACGTTCGATTGTATCGCAGTGATCGCCGAACCCTGAAGGATTCCGGGGCAGCTACAGCGGGGGAGAAAAAAGCGGCTCTATGAATAACAAATGTGCAAAAACACAATGACTTCCTGTCAAACTCAACTGTACAGTACGATCAAACAGACGTCTCAAACACGGGTTATGACATAGCAGTTTCTATGGGGGTTTTGACAAATCATCCTCACGAATATTTACCATATGCTGAATAGGTGTCTTGCGGACCGGAGTCTCTCATTCTCTTCATCCAAATCCTGCACCCTTTGTACCAAAAGAAATGCTTTCCAACATCAGGTGTAAATAAGAGGGACGGTCTTTCGTTGCGCACGACATATTGCGTCAGCAGTGTTACCCTGCGGTAGTTGGCAGCCCAGGACTGATCATTTAACCATTCTATCAGCCAGCTGTAGCTCTCATCTCGACTAGTTATTTCCACGCTGGTAACGAAGAGAGTGCTAAAATAGCTTAGCGTATCTGTTAAAAACGCCCATACAGCGCCTGAGGCCGCACTGACAAAAGCAGCGCCTACACCGGCGAGCAGGAGCCAGGCTGGTTCCAACAGCTGTTTGGGCACAAAAAAGCCAAGGGGCAAGAGTCGTTTGTACTGTGCATTTAGGTCAAGAAGCGAGGCTTGTTTGCACTGTGTACTTTTTAGTTGTGAAGGCTCCATTAAAAAAAATGACTGATTTGCGTTGAGCCGAAGTTTGACTCTGCCAGTTTTGTATATCTGCGAATTTTACACACCCTATGAATGAGCACCGTTTCCCGAGAGGATGCTGAAGAAAGCTATAGAAGGACGATAAAACTGCTGCACACTCTGCACTACCAGCTAGAGCAGCTAGAAAGCGGCTCCAATACATCTGATGTGTTTCAGGGTCAAGTTGCAACAAACGTCAATTTGCTCGCCCGCTACATACAGAGGCTGCAGACGTTGAAGGGTCAGCTTAATCCCGCTGAAAGAGAGCTTTACTTTATGTATGTTCTTTTGTTTTTCCGTGTTTTCAAGGTTACTGAGTGTTTTGTTCGTTCTGTACAGAAAAATAAAAAAAATAGTAGAGGAAGAGAGGCTGATCAGAACAAGCATGGAGAGGTTCCTGCTCATGAACCGGGCTAGACAGATTGAGGACACCCAGATGAAGGCGGGTTTCGGCGACAGTGGGCTGTCGGCGGTTGACCAGATTCGTCAAGAGCGCAACATAAAGAGCCTCCACGATGACATTTTGTCGGTGAATAGGAGTAATCAGGCTGCCAGCGAAATCAAGGACGTGGCTATTGAAATTTTGGGAACGTTGAGAAATCAAAATTGGACCTTGAAGAGAATTCGGAGAAGAGTTATTAACATTATGGGTACAACAGAGCTTACGAGGGCGCTGTTTCGTGTAATTCGAAGGAGACAGATTGTCGATCAGATAATAGTTTATTCTGGCATGTGCGTGGTCGTTGTGTTATTTTGCGTTTTATGGTACTATTTCAAATGGTAAATTCGAAAAGAGTACAGGCGAGGCGTGATGTGGTTTTTAGTTGAGGGCGTACGCTTTAATTGGGAACAGTTGGTCCAGGAAGTTGTTGAGTTGGGTTTCCTCAGCAACCAGATTCAAGCCCGCAGCCTTGAATAAAAGTTTGAAGTGATCATCTGATCGTATAACAGAGCCGTCTTCCGTGTCTGCGTAGAATCCGGAGTGCGTGTGATTCTCTTTTATCACGATCATGCCGCCTGATTCCAACGCTTGCTTCGCTCTTTTCAAAAAGGAAATCAAGTCAATATCGAGGAGGTACATCAGGACCCACTGGATCCATATGAGATCATACGAGTGCTCGAACGAGAAGTCCCGGAGGTTGGAGCAATAGATGGATCCTATTTTTCCGGCGTTGATCAATTGCTTCAGTTCGAGACGTGCTCGATCGACAAAGGATTGAGATTGTTCTACCAAATCGGTTTGATCGAATATTTTTGCAAGGAGGCCACTGGTGATGCGGCCGATTCCGGCGCCTACGTCTTCAACAAGAAACAAGAGGTTAGCAAGGCCGGAAAGGCAGGCGAGGCGGCGTTTCTGGCGGTGCGTTTTTTTAGGTACAAAACGAGGCTGCAGGGGGGGTATTTTTGCCGTTGTGCATGCGTATTTATTTGGATATGTACCAATTGCTCTTTTATTATGTCGGTTGGATTCTGTCCCGACGGTCGCGTCGTTGACTTTGAGGAGAGACGTCAAGAATTTATAAGATGATGCCAAGTCGATTGAACTGATATCGGGGAATCCACCCAGCATTCCGTTGTTCGTCGCCTCTACTCGTTCCCAGTACCTTTCACATACGGAATACCAGTCGTCACTCGGTTTTTTTTCCTTCGACGTGCTGGACGAAGGTTTTGCGTTTGCGCACTTGGCGGGTGCGTTTTTCGTATAGCGTTTCCACCAAGAATCCAGAGTTGAGAAGCTTTTTCCGCGGTTGTCTGTTCCGCGACAGTGCCCATCTAGCTAATTGAAGCGGCCGACATTCGCGAGGACCTCGGGCCGAGAGATTAGGCAATTTCTTTGGCCGATTGCGCTGTCGCCTCGAATTCTCGTACCCAGACACACGTTGTTTCTGACGCGTTTTCTTGAGCGCGGTCTTTTCCGGACCGTCGGCCGCGTCGAGTTTTGGACGGCGGCATGGCGCGCCGGGATTCGGGTCCGTCTGCAGGCGCGCCGAACGCTTGAGCGCGGCCTGTTTCGAAAGGTCTATGCACACACAAGGTACGCAAGCACGGGCCGTCGCTGCAAGCGCATACACGCGTGTATACGTGTCAGAAATGCCGTTTTTGTGTTCGACGGTATGGCTGTAGATTTTTTTGGCGAACAACGAGTCTATTTATTGCAGAGGGTTTCTGCCGCATCCATCGGTTCCTTGCGTTGTTTCGATGTTGAGAGCTCTGTCGAGGCGCTGGCGGCTCGCCGTTCCGAGGTCTAGGGCGTACGCCGCGTCCAAAGGTATTTCCTATTTACGGACGACACGTGCGGGTAGAGCAGGCGTGGAACTGACGTGGGGGTGTTTTATGCAGAGACGGGCGCCGTTCCTTCCGAGGCGTCTGAGTGCTTGAGTGAGGCGAAGCCTGGGACGCGGGCGGTATATCTGGACATGCAGTCGACGACCCCGGTCGATCCTAGAGTGCTGGACACGATGTTGATGTACTACACGGAGCGTTTTGGGAACCCGCATTCCCGCACCCACGCGTACGGTTGGGAGAGCGAGGGGGCGGTTGAGAACGCGCGAAGGGTACGTGGTTTTGTACGCACTTTTTTTTTTTTTTTCTGCCCGTTCTGACCGGGCGCATGTCAGCAAGTGGGGGACCTGATTGGCGCGGACGCCAAGGAGATAGTGTTTACGTCTGGGGCCACCGAGTCGAACAACATAGCGATCAAGGGCGTGGCTAGGTTTTACGGGGACAAGAAGCCGCATATTGTGACGACCCAGCTCGAGCACAAATGCGTCCTCAGCAGTTGCAGGGACCTGGAGAGGGAGGGTTACAGGGCGACGTATTTGCCGGTGCAGAGGAACGGGATTATAGATTTGAACGTGTTGGAGAATTGTCTTCGTGAGAACCAGGACACGTGCATGGTGTCTGTCATGGCCGTGAATAACGAGATAGGCGTCATACAGCCCATCAAGGAGATAGGTGCGATGTGTCGGAGACACAACGTGTTTTTTCACACTGACGCGGCGCAGGCCGTGGGAAAGATTCCCATAGACGTTGGCGAATCGAACGTTGATTTGATGTCTATATCGGGTCACAAAATATATGGTCCCAAGGGCGTCGGTGCATTGTACGTTCGTCGTCGTCCTCGAGTGCGCATAGACTCTATTATATCTGGCGGGGGTCAGGAGCGTGGCATTCGTTCCGGAACGGTTCCGGTGGCGCTCGTGGCCGGTTTGGGGAAGGCGGCCGAGATCTGCCAGCAAGAGATGGAGAACGATATGAGGCACGTGAGTCGTCTTTACCGTCGGCTCTACGACGGCATCAAGAGCGCCATACCCGAGGTCTACTTGAACGGCGACAGCGAAATTCGCTATTTTGGAAATCTTAACTTGTCGTTCGCGTTTGTCGAGGGAGAGTCGCTGTTGCTCGGGCTCTCCGACATCGCCTGTTCTTCTGGGAGCGCCTGTACGTCGGCGTCGTTGGAGCCGTCTTACGTTTTGCGCGCGCTTGGCGTGGAGGAGGACCTGGCTCACACGTCTATCAGGTTTGGCATTGGCAGGTTCACGGTGGACGAGGAAATAGACTACGCTGTCAAACGCATTTGTCAAAGCGTTCGGCGCCTCCGCGAGCTCAGTCCTCTGTACGAGATGTACCAGGAAGGAGTGGACCTTAAGAACATACGTTGGAACCAGGACGTCTGAACGCGCAATGCAAGTTTCTCGGGAGAGCAAGCACACAGCGCCGCGCACGAGGACGCGTAGATTTGAGAGAGAAAAGTGTCTTCTACTTGCTTCCTGGGTCGACCGAAGTTGTTCTTCGAAGAGAGAGAACTGGCGCGGCGCCCATCGCCCGGGGCTTTCGCGGGTTGTGCTGCCGCGCCCTGCCTGTCGCGCGCGAAGTGGAGTCGGGCCGCACACGAACTACAAAAAAAAAGAGGGGAGGCGAGTGGCGGAGCGTTCATTCGTCGTCGAGCTCTAGAAAAAGGAAAAAAACGAGACGCAATTGAATGCAACTTTTTTAAGATCCGCGGTTTGTTTGTTGTCTACGAATTGTGCGTACGCAGCCTTCTTTTTTTTTTTTTTTTTTTTTTAACAAAAAGTTTACCCTTCCTCTGACAGTTCGTGCTCCAATTTTGCTATGATTTCGTCGGTAGAGCTATCGAGGCTGGACTCGGTTTCCGGCTCGATCACTATGTCACGCTTGGTTGCCATCTCGGAGTCGGCGCTGCCGGACGGCTCGAGCCTGTACGGCACTTCGTCTTGCCAGCACCACCTCTTGACAGAGTCGACCAGCCAAAGGACGTCGACCAGCGTGTGTCGCAGATGGGCGGGCACCTCCTTGATTTGGCTGGGGTGGTAGTCCTGTCTCAGGACGATGTGGGTGGCTTCGGAGATTTTTTTTGCGCGTTGAGCGCCGAAGCTTTTGGCGAGCTTGCGCATAGAGCCGATGCTGGGCGGGGGCAACATGTTCAGGTAGACCGACGCGCCGGACAGGACGCCCCTCCTCACTTTCGGCAGCAGGTATTTGATTGTCTTCCTCTTCGCGGACTTGATTGAGAAGAAGCATCGGTTGACGGTCTCCAACGTACGCGTCATGTACCAGAGCACCTGGTCTAGATCGGACGAGGGAAGGTACTTCAGATCGAAAGGGTGCAGCACCTGTAGATCGGACTGTCTGGGGGACGGGCGGTCGTGCAGCACCTCGCATGGGCCGTCTTCGAAAAGTCGGTCTACTGGCCGAGCCGACGCGCCTTTATTTTGGAGAGATTCTGGCGGGGCACCTTGACTGCTGGGCTTGTTGACGTTCACGTCGAGGACCTCGTTCGAACTAGTTATGTCTACGCTGGTGACCAGGGGCATGTTCGACTCGGCGTCCTCGGACGCCGGTTTTTCGAGGATCTGGTCGTCCGCCTTGCTCATTCGTTTCGGGTTTTCTGGATAGTAGTTGTCCGTGAATTCCATCACCCTTTTTTTCACGTTTCCGACAACGGCGTGAAACGTCTTGTTTAGATCGAGTTTCGTGGAAAAAAAGACGAATTTTTCCAAGTTGACCAGGTGATCCGAATATCCGGGCCAGACTTCTTCGGAGTCGTCCAGAATCACGACGATCGAGTCGTCCGAGACGAGTCTGCGCAGGTCCTTGATCAACATGGGCGGGCGTCTAGCGCAATCCGCTGCTTTTTTGGCGAAGCATCAGTGACACACAGCCGGTGAGCCGGACGAACGCCCCTTTTGCGTACATCCGGAATAAACATCGCGCGTACCATTTTCTGAATTATCTTGGCCTTGATGGTTGCACGTGATAGAATCTTCAATACACAACGTTAGTTTTTTTTTTTTTTTTTTTTTTAAGCTCGTACCTTCGTACCTTCCATGTGGTTTCTGGTGATGATACGGTTCGAGAAGATGCAGTCCTTGATGGAGCTGTGGACGTCATCCAGGACGTATTTGAGGATGAGATCCACGACGCACTGCGCGTATCTCAGGTTTCCGAGCGTGCAGATGTAGATCTCGTACAGTTTGTGAATATGTAGGAGGAATTGTTTCAGTCCTGGTCGGAATTTGACAAGTAGGTTTTCTTTAGTCCCTGAGAGCGTGATGACGTGGATGCCCCGTTTGACGAGCTCTTGGATGTCTTTGTATTCTATGTTCGAGGTGCCCAGGGTTGTGGCGTGGAGCAGGGTCTGGTCTAGGTCGAGCATTAAGATCAGGCGGTTTTGACTCAGAAGTTCGTCCTTGTGTTTTTCGAAGTGGCGTTGCGCGACGTCTTTTTCCAGTCGGAAGTCGCTGTCAAGCGGGTGGATAACTTCTGAAAGTGTGCGTCCGTGGAGTTCGTGGGAGAGGTCCTGTCCACATATGACGCATAACGGGCCCAGAAAGCCGAAGTGATGGTCACATGGTTGAATACGCGCGACAACCTTGCTGTTCGTTGCGCGTTAGTTTTCAGCATGAGGACTCGGATAGCACGTCAGTCGTTCGTACCCTTCGAAAATTGGTTCTCCGTCTTGCACAAGGATGTCGGTTATTTTGCCGTCGATGGGTGCGCAGATTTTTTGTGACGACGGGACGCATTCGGCGAGCACTTGTCCCCTCCTGACCCACCTTTGAGGCGGGCACTTCCACTTTATCAGCGTCCCCTCTGAAGTGTTCCCCTCTACTTGGACGGATTGGGCCATTGGGTCGAATGCGCCCTGTTAAAACCTCGGATAGAAATGTCGGGGTCGGGGGTTATTTTTGGCATGTGAGGAGGGTGCGCCGAGCAGTGTGTGCAAGCGCGGTCTGAGAAGGACGCGCTGAAATTGAAGGACGCGCGAATTGTTACTTTTTTTTTATAAAAAAAAATTTTTTTTGCAAAGGGGAAACGTGGAATTTACTCTAACGCGCTGCTCACATTTCATTACTGCAACGTTTGTGTTTCGTCAAGGAGAAGATGGCCGCGAGTCCGTTTGATGATGGCGTCAATGTCGACTTCGAAGATCCCACGCCTCCAGAGGAGAAGATAGAGCTGGAAAAATCGGTGCGTGCGAAGTGTGCAATATTTAAACCGTTGGGAGGGGAAGAGAGAGGAGGAGACAGCCTTTTTTTTCTTACTTCGCTTTTCACCAGTGGTGTTTTTGGCACGATAAGTACAAAGGGGTCGAACAGACAGCAGAGGAATTCAGACACTCTCAAAAGAGGTTTTTCAGTTTTTCAACTGTACAAGTACGTGTGAGGGGTGTGGGGAGGCGAAAAAGCGTAAAAAAAAAAAAAAAAAAGTCCTTGACACCTAAACCGTTTCTCTCTCTTGGACGCATTTGCAGAAGTTTTGGCATTGTTTCAACGCGCTGCCGGCGACGACCTCGTTGCCGTTCAAGTCGAGCTACCACCTGATGAGGAAGGGCGTGCGCCCGGTGTGGGAGGACCCGGAGAACGAGAACGGCGGGTTCTGGGTGCTGAGGTTCGACCGGGAGACGGCGGACGCGGTGTGGAAAGAGCTGTGCGTGGCGCTGATCGGAGAGCACTTCGACGGGGTGCTGAAGAGCGGAGACATGGTCAACGGGGTGACGGTCAGCGTCAGAAGAGAGGACGCGGTGATTCAAATATGGAACAAAATAGCAATAGGCGAAGCCGAAAACAAGGTGTTGTTCAATCACGTCAAGAACAAAATACTGAAGGATTACGAAATCATAAAATACTTTTATAAGGCTTGTAAGCAACACAGTTCATATGACGGACAACTAAGAGAGAAGCTGACGGTGGAAGTCATATGAAATAAAAAATCAAACAGGACGATTCAGCTTTTGATCGGTGATAATAGGAAGGATTTGAGGTTCGATGTCCCAGATTTTCCTGGCATACTGAGTGACGGAGTTGTCGCTGGAGAATTTCCCCATGCCAGCGCAGGTGAGAATAGATTGCCGAATCCATTGAGACTTGTTCGTCCAAAGATCGTCGACGCGTTTCTGGGCCTCGAGATAGCTGGGAAAGTCGTGAGCGACGAGGTATTGGTCGTAGTGGTGACGGATGGGGTCGACCAGTTGTTTGAACTCGTCGGCATATCCGAAATCGTTGGACACGATGGTGTTCATAACTTTCCAGAGTCGGTCGTCGATGTCGCAGTAAGAGGTGATGGACGGAAGTTCGTCGACTCGAGTGCCGAAAATGAACGCGTTTTCGACGCCGATTTCCTCGGCAATTTCAATGTTGGCCCCGTCCCAGGTCCCGAGCAACAGACAGCCGTTCATGCAGAATTTCATGTTCGAAGTCCCGCTGGCCTCCGTGCCCGCCTTCGAGATGTGCTGCGAGAGGTCCGAAGCGCCCACCAAGATCTCGGCCATGGAAATGCTGTAGTTGGGCAAAAACACCAGCTTGAGCAGTGACCCGATCTCGGGATCGCTGTTGATCACCTGAGCGACCTGGTTGATCAGCTTGATGACAAGCTTGGCCCTGTAATAGCCCGTGGCCGCCTTACCGCCAATAAAGTGCACCCTGGAGACTTGTTTCTCCCGCTCGCGCGGACTCAGACTCTTGAGCCAGAGATACCGGTGAATCACACCGAACAGGTTCAAAAGCTGTCTTTTGTATTCGTGAATTCTCTTGACCTGAATGTCGAACAGCGCGTCCGGACTGATCACAATGTGCACGTTCTCGAGGACATACGCGCATAAAACCCGCTTGTTTGCCATCCGGCACTCCCACCAGTTCTTCTGGAACTCCCTGTCGCTCGCGTACTTCTTCAACTCCCTTATTAGCTCGAAGTCCGTCAGCCACTTGTCGCTCCCGAGCGTCTTGGATATCAGGTTGCTCAACAACATGTTCGCCTGGTTCACCCAACGCCTGGGCGTCACCCCGTTCGTCACGTTGATAAACTTTCTGGGCCATATCGCCACGAACTCCCGGAACAACGTGTTCTGTAAGATATCCGAGTGAATCACAGAAACCCCGTTCACCTTGTGACAGGCTATCACCGCCAAGTACGCCATCCTCACCTTCTTCACCGGCTCCTCCTCGATGATTGACAACCTCCCCTTCAGCCCGCTGTCGCCCGGATACAGCTTCTCCAAGTACTCCATAAAGTAATGGTTGATCAAATATATGATCTCCATGTGGCGAGGCAGCACCTCCTCCATGATGTTCACCTCCCACTTCTCCAACGCCTCCGGCAGCACCGTGTGGTTCGTGTACGAGAACACCTTCGTCGTCACAGACCACGCATCGTCCCACTCCATCCCTTCTATGTCCACCAAGATCCTCATCATCTCCACAATCGAAATCGTCGGGTGCGTGTCGTTCAACTGGATCGCCACCGCGTTCGCCAGCTCCTTCATCGGCGCCGCGCCCATGTACAACTTGAACCGGTCAACGATGTCCTGCAGCGTCGCCGAAGACAAGAAGTACTGCTGCTTCAGTCGCAATATCCGACCCTGGTACGTCGAGTCGTTCGGGTACAACACACTCGTTATCTTCTCCGCCTCCTGCTTCTGTTGCAGCGCCCCCTCGTACTGCCCGCTGTTGAACGACGACAAGTTGATCTCCGTCGCCGGCTTCGACTCCCACAACCTCAAATTCGTCACGTTGCGAATCCTGTACCCCGGTATCGGGTTGTCGTACGCGTGCGCGTGCACCACCTCTCCCGGCTCCCAAATGCTGATCAACTTCTGATCCTTCCAAACCCTCACCGACTTGCCGTAGAAAAACACCTGGTAAAACCGACCCAGCCTCTGTATCTCCCACGGATTACCCGCGCCCAGCCAGTAGTCCGGCATCTCCACCTGCTCGCTGTTCTGAATCACCTGCTTGAACATCCCGTACTTGTACCTCAACCCGTATCCCCACGCCGGCAACCCCAGCGTCGCCATAGAATCCAAGAAACATGACGCCAACCTCCCCAACCCACCGTTCCCCAGCGCGCCGTCCTGCTCCATGTCGTACACGTCCTCCAACTCGTACCCTAGAATGTTCAGCGCCGCATGGTACGGGTCCTGCAGCCCCATGTTGTTGATCGCATTCTGCAACGAACGACCTGGCAGGTACTCTATTGACAGGTAAAAACAAAACTTCTTCGCGTGTGCCTTGTAGTACATCTGCGTGTCGTTCCACCCCTCAATCAACCTGTCCCTCACACTGTACGCCGTCGCCAGGTACGCCGCAATCTCATCGAAGTTGCTTCGGAACCTCGCCAACGTGTACTGCAAAACGCCTCAGTCGCCGAACTCGTCGAAAAAAACAAAAAAAAAAAACAAAAAAAAACGTACCTCAATGTGGTTCACAATGAATTGAGCAATGTCATTCGGATCCTGCGACAAATAACTCTTCATCAACTCAAAGATCTTCTCCCTGTCCTTCCTCTTCTCCAAATCCACGGGACGATCCGGGTGCACGCGAACTCTCTCGGTCTTTCCAGGATAGTCCTTCTCCCTGTAGACAAATACACATATACATATATGTCAACACATATTGTCGTTATTGTCGTGACGTGTGAGAAAAAAAACCTGTCAAAATCACCTCGCGCGCCACTGCACTGCTCCACCGACCGAAACGTACAGAAGGCAGACGTCACTTGGTGCCTCAACTCCGTCGCCCGTTATAATTCTCTCCTGCGACGCTGCTGCCTGGAGGAACGACATCCTCAAGTTCCTTGTGCTGTCTCCCATGTGTTCCAACGAGCGCCTCCTAGCCGCGTAGAGCTGCCGAGCTTCACTGGCATTCATCTCCGCCATGATGCCAAATAGTTCTCTGTGTCAAAATGGATTTTTGGCCGCAAACGTTTTCTAATATATTTGCGCACATTTTTTTTCGAAAAAAAAAAATAACGCAAGATACCTGTCATCCAACGTCTTCGTGCGGGCGTTGTTGGTTGCGCCCGCCGCACCGGCCCCACTCGACTTCGACCAATTCCTAAAAGCCATTGAAAAAAAAAAAAAATCTTGATCCTCGGCAGAGCGCTCCTGAACTGTTTTTCAGATTTGCTGCGCTCGCCACTCTATGTCAAGCCCGAGGCTCCACCAGTCGCGCTCTCCTTCGCCCGGCCAAATGCACGCGGAGCCGATATCTGAGACGGAAGACGGAATGAAAATCTCGCCCGAGTACGAGGACGAGCCCTATTCTCCTGAGTCCGCTCCGCACGCCAAGTGTACGCACGCGCACTCACCGTCGCGCTCCGCGAACGCTCAGGCGCTAACGAGAAACCCTCCGCTTCCCCACAGCCATAGAAGGATGGATCGTCTTGATCACTAACATTCACGAGGAGGCGACCGACGCGGACCTCCTGGACAAGCTAGCTGACTTCGGACCCGTCACCAACCTCCAAATGCCGCTGGACCGCAGAACAGGATACGTCAAGGTACGCCCGCGCGGAGATTGCAAAAGCGAGCCGGCTTTGTTCCTGAATGGCTCCGTGAAAAGAACTAAAAAAAAAAAAAAAAAAAGGGATACGCCCTAGCGGAATACAGAGAAGAAGAACAGGCGAAGCAGGCCATCCAAAAGCTCAACGGCGCTATGTTCATGGACAGGGAGATCAGCGTCAGTTGGGCCATCGCGGATCGCCCGAGAGCAACTTGAGCGGCGGATTCTCATTGGATTCGCGCGCGCGCGCATGTGGTCCAAGAGCCGTGGAAGGCGCATCCGGCGCGTTCTATATAAAAGGGGGGGACCCTTTGACACGTGGCGTGTCTTTTTTTTTTTTTTTTTTTTTTAGTACGAAGGGGGCAGAGTGTACGAGGTTTTCGCCCTCGCGTCACCACGCTTCTTCGGCCAGGAGGGCGCGCGTGGGCCCGTCGTTCGTCGCGTCGTTGTTTTTTCTTTCGAGCCATGGCTGCCTGAACAATGCGGAGGGTTAGTGACGCAGGAAAGAGCGGCGGTTTGCCACCCCGAGGGCGTGTACGAGATGCCTCAGTGTTTTTTTTTCCATCACCGAACAGTAAAGCGCGACACGCGCAGGGCGCCAATTGGCGGAGGCGCGGGGGTTCGCTCGCGGCCGTGGCCGCGCGGTCGCGCTTGACGGACGTCTCAGCAGTATCTGCATGCGCTCATCCTCGGCGTGTTCTGCGCGGAAGGGAGGAAAGGGTGGGACGTGCCTTGCGCGGCGGGGGCTCCCGCGAGCTCGGCCGCGAAGAAGAGGAAGGAGCGCCAAAAGCAAGTTTTTTTTTGTTTTTTTGTTTTTTTTTTTTTTTTGCGACGCAAGGGAGTAGCGTGTGTGGGGGGAGTGTACGTGGGGAGGGGGTTTTGGCGCGTTTGCTGGGCCGAGGGCCGGGCAGTTTAGTTGAAAGGTGCGCGGCGAGAACAGGGCGCGGAAGAGGAGATGAGCGACGCGGGAAGATGAGTTTTTCGATGAGCAGGATGCGGATCGACCGGGCGGAGTCGGACGCGAGCGATCGCGGCGGGGGTTGGGAGCTCAGAGAGAGCCAGTTCGAGACGGCGGCGAAGGAGTTTTCGGTACGATTTGAAGGCCCGGCGCCGGGGCGCGAGCGGGAGCCGCCGGCGAGGCGCGGGAAGAGGTCGAGGCAGTCGAGGTTGGTGGCGAGCGGGCGGTCTGCAGAGCTGAAGATAGAGCCGGAGGGGCGCCGAGAGGGCTACCGGTTTGTGCTTCCGAACAGAAGAAGTCGGTACAACTGCGACGAGGACTTGAGGGAGCTGCTGAGGATCGGCGGGTTCATGGAGAGGGCGACGAGCGAGGCGGACGAGGACGAGGTCGAGGACGGGGTCGAGGACGAGGTCGAGAACGAGGTCGAGGTAGAGCAGGGGGAGGGGGGGGGCGAGTTGGCGTCGTCGGGGCCGGGCGAGGCGCCGGGGGCGAGGATTTGCGACGAGGTGAACAGAAGGTTATTGGAGCACCAGAGAGAGGGGGTTAGGTTTTTGTACAGCCTGTACGTGTCGAAGAGGAGTGGCATATTGGCGGACGACATGGGGTTGGGCAAGACGGTGCAGGCGGTCGTGTTCGTGGCGGTGATCAAGTCGGCGCGCGGGGCCGAGGGAGAGGGGGGCCCCGTGTTGGTGGTGGCGCCCGCGTCGACGCTGCAGAACTGGCAGAGGGAGTTCGCGAGGTGGACGAGGTTGAGGGTGTTCGCGGCGAGGGGGAAGGAGAGGAAGAGCGTGTTGCACACGGCGAAGGCGAACAAGGCGGACGTGGTGTTGGCGGCCTACGACGCGCTGAGTCACGTCGCGGAGCTGAACGCGGTCGACTGGTCGTGCGCGATATTGGACGAGGTGCACAGGATCAAGACGCGGTTTTCGAAGCTGAGCGCGAACTGCGCGAGGCTGAGAGTCGAGAGGCGGTACGGCCTGACGGGGACGGTCGTGCAGAACAATTTCGAGGAGCTGTGGACGCTGTGCCACGCGCTGGGGTGCCGCGACGCGGAATTCGGGGATTTGGACTACTTTCGGAGGCAGTACGTGCAGCCGATCAGGGAGGGCCGCGTGAGGGGCGCGAGCGACGCGCAGGTGTCCCTGGGAAGGATCGCGGCGGACGCGCTGTGCGAGAGGTTGAAGAGGTTCGTCCTGCGCCGAACGAAGCTGGCTTGCTGCGGAGACTTGCCACCGAAGGAAGAGCGCGTCGTGCTGTGCAAAATGGCGCCGCTGCAGCTGGAGTGCTACAGGAGGCTGGTGGAATCGTGGTTGTACCGCCGCCTGAGGAGGCACTCGTGTGAGGCGACCGCTAGGCGCCCCCAGAGGGCCCAAGGGGACGCCCGGTGGGACGCCGTCGGGACGCCGAGACAGAGCGGGCAGTGGAGAGGGCTGGCGCTGTCAGCGATGACGAAATTGCAGCAGCTGTCGAACCACGTGTCCCTGCTGGTCGGCGCGCCGAAGAGGACGCCGATGGAGAGATATTGCGGCGTCGCGGAGGGAGCGGAGGAGGCGGAGTCGCTCTTCTCCAGGTTGGCATTCGGAGACCGCCGCGACGCGATCATGGCGTGCGTCGCGAGGGGCGACGACGCAGAGCTGTGCGGAAAGCTGAGAGTGCTCTCGGTGCTGCTGGAGAGGTGGAAGGAGGAGCGATCGAAGGTGTTGGTCTTCTCCGGCTCGACGCGGATGATGGACATCCTGTCCGGATTCTTTCGTCGCCGCCAACTCCGCTTCGCCAGGATCGACGGATCCACGCCAGTAAGAGACAGGCAGAGACTGGTGGACTCCTTCAACAGGGACGCGTCGGAATTCCTGTTCCTGGCAAGCATCAAAGTTTGCGGCGTGGGACTGAACCTGTGCGGCGCAAACGTGGTCGTCATCTTCGAACCCCACTTCAACGTGGCGCTCGACATGCAGGCGTCCGACCGGGCTCACCGAATAGGCCAAGACAAGGCAACGCGGGTGTACAGGCTGGTAAGCGCCAACACCATCGAAGAGCTGACCTACCGGCGCCAACTCTACAAGCAACAAATGGCCAACATCGCGACCGGGGTCGAGGAAGCGCGGACCTTCGACGAGGACGAACTCTTCGGGTCCCACCTCCTTTTCTCTCTGCTAGAAGACGACCGCTCGGCCGACCAGCACGATCCACTCACCGCAGAAGACGAGTCGATCGAAACGCCAGACCCCGCCATGAAGGACGCCGGCGTTGTCCTGTCCTACCTGAAAAAAGCCACCTCGTGCACGCCCAAAATCTAGTGCGTCTTAGTCAACTTGGCCATCGCCTCCGTGTCGCTCTCCGACGGCGGCACGTCCGCCCTCCCCGTGGAACAGTACGCCTTTTCCAAGCACCTCTGGCTGACGTGTATGTTCTCGTCCAACTCCTCAATCAACGGGTACAAGTCGAGCATGTCGTTCAAATTGCGACTCAGACACGCCGTCGCCTCCCTCGCCGCAACGGGCTCCGGCGAGCCAAACGCCACCCTATCCTCTCTCTGCGAAATGGTCGCCTCCACCCGCCCCTGTCTCACGCACTCCACTATCAGCCACTCCGCCGCCCTCCTCGCCGGCATCCTCTCATGCGACACCACGCCGTCCAGCGGCAACGCCCTGTATATCGCGGCCAGGCGACCCACGTGTCTCTGCTGGAACGACCTCAACGCCCGCTTCACCAAGCCCAAATTCCTGTCCCTCTTCCACACCTCCACGCTCGACAAAAACACCTCCTTGAGCGCCTCGTGCGAGTCGGACTGGTATGCGCGCAAGAAATCGTCGTAGGGCTGGCAAAAAGTCCTCGTGTACTTGGGAAACCCGGGCGCGGAAAACAGCAGCGACAAGCCACTCTCCTCCTGCGCCACGAGCGACACCAAAATGAGCTTCTTGTACGCCTCCAACACACTCGCGCTCGGCAGCGCCACCGGCGTCAACACGGCGGCCTTGAACGCGTCCACCGCGTCCTCGTACCTGCCATTCGCAGCCCACGCTATCCCCGCGTAGTAAAAATAAAGGTGCACGTCCCTCACCCGAGGCCTCGCCGGGCACGTGTGCACGTCTAAAGGCCTAGTCTCCAACAACGGCAACGCCGCCTTGTACGTGTGCGCACATATGCACAACTGCAAAACCAAGGCGTGCACGGGCGTCAGCATCGACCTCTCGCCCGTCAGCGCCGCCACCACCGCGTACAACGGCCTGATCCCCCTCACTGGCGCCTTGAGCTCCACCAGCGACTTCGCGAACACGGCGCACAAATCGGCCACTACACACACACACACACAGAGTTGTACGCAGCCGCACACACGGTACACAAACACGCGCTTCTCGTAAGCTTCTCTCCTGCTTCGAACGACCCCCCCTCGCCAGCGAACCCCTTTACGCACCTTGCTTCGCGGCCACGCGCGTCTGGAACCCGTCCAGCTGGCCGAACAGCCTCGCCGTCTGCGCGACGAACGCTCGCCGATCCTGCTCCGCGCACTTCGCCAACTGGTGCCTAAAAAACAGCGCTCACGGTCAGAATCTGTGTCGCCGGCGCACGGCCAACAAAAGAGCGGCGACGCCAGCCAACGCCGCACGTCTCGACGCGCTCCCCCGAGCGCCTCTGCTGCACGTACAAAGTGAGAATCAGGCCGACGGTGTAGTGCCGGCAGTTGAGCTCTTCGAGGGCGAACAAGTGCTCGAGGAAGCTGCTGAGCTGTTCCGGGCTCGCCTTGTTGAACGCCTCGCTGTCTTGAAACGCCCTGCTCAGCGAGCCGTATTCGGAGAGCGCATGAGCGGTCAAAACGGCCTCCAGGAGGTCCTCCATTGGCGGCGGCGTGCGCGGCAGTAAGAAAGAGTTGTCGGGAGACGCGTTGCGCGAAAATAGGGCGCTGCGACCCTCTTGCGGCCGCACGTTCATGAGCGGCAAAAAAAAAAAAATAAACAAGCTTTGGACGCACCGAACTCATTGCGGTTTCGGACGACTGGTGCGCGATGGACTCCGCGGATAAGCTCCGGAAGAAGCGCTCGTGCCAAGGCGACGTCGTCTTCGACGAGAACGAGGATGAGCCAAGTGCGTACAACTTGGATCCCACGGCTCGCGCGCGAGAGATCGCGGAAAACAACGAAATCGAGTTCGAAGATCCGTTCGAGGACGAGTACGCCGAGGAGGACGACGAATACGATGCCGAAATGGAGGAGAGCGACGCGGACGAGGCGGAAATAGACACAAACGCTCTCAAAGCCGGGGAAGATTCGCAGCAGCAAGAGGATCCTTATCGAGTATGTCAAGGAGAGAGACAGAAATCGGATGTTTGAATAAGCGTGCGTACACGCCCTCTTTTGTGTAACGAATGCTGCCCCAAACCGAGCCCGCGCGCTCCTTCTCTAGAGAGCTGGCGCGGAAGCCCTCCAGAGAGGAGCGGGGGGGACGCCACGGAGAGAGAAGAACGGCGCGTTTGCGTGGGCGAACCGTGTTTTTGTGTCAAAGTTGTACCGATGAGCAACGGGAGCCGGCCCAGTCACCGCACCGCGATGGACGCGTTGCGGGCGGCTCGCGCGAGGTCACGAGGCGTCCGGGGCGTTCGCTTGCTAACGAGTTTACTTCTTTGATGCGCCCAAGATATTCCAACCCGGGATAGACACGCTGAACCCGGGAGAGGTGCTGGACTACGACAGCAAGGCGTACGACATGCTGCACGTCATGAGAATGGACCATCCGTGCCTGAGCTTCGACGTGATAACGGACAAGCTGGGGTACCAAAGGAAGAAGGTACGCGAAACGAAAACGCCAAAACTTTCCACACAGAGGAGGCGGACGGACACGTGTGTGTGTGCGTGTGTGACAAGAGGACGCTTACCTGACGACAGACGGCGCGCAGTTTCCACATACCATATACATCGTTTCAGGCTCGCAGGCCGAGGAGGGCAGCGAGAACAGGGTGTCTGCGATGAGGATGAGCAGGCTGCATCGAACCAAGTACGACGACGACGACGACGAGCCGAATATGGACGACTCTGAGGACAGCGCGAACGACACGGACGAAGAAGCGGAGGTGGAAACCAAATGGGTTCCCCACAACGGTACGGTGAATCGACTGAGGGCGATGCCACAGAAGAACAGCGTAGTGGCGACGATCTCTGAGGCGAAGGAGGCGCACATCTACGACATGTCGTGGTGCATCACGGCACTCGACATACCACTTCCGAGGTCTAAAAATCGAAGCGACACAATATTGTACTCGTTCTCGGGCCATCGGGAAGAAGGGTACGCGCTGGACTGGAGTTCCGTGGTGCCGGGCAGCCTGGCCACCGGCGACTGTTCCGGCCGAATTTACATATGGCACATGCGAGAAGCCGGCGTTTGGGAAGTGGGGGAGAGCCCGCTTCGACACGATGCGAGCGTGGAAGATGTACAATGGTCTCCAACGGAAAACACCGTTTTGGCGAGTTGCGGAGTGGACCGGTCGATTCGCATCTGGGACACGCGCACAAGCAAAAACTTGGTCCTCGAATCATCGAAGCACGACAGCGACATCAACGTGATCCATTGGAACAGGTCGGTCTCCAATCTGCTTGTCTCTGGAGGTGACGACGGCGTGTTCAAAATCTGGGACATGCAGCAGTTCTCAAAACCTCTGTACACTTTCGACTGGCACAAAGGACCCATCACGTCGGTCGAATGGAGCCCACACGAACCCAGTGTCCTGGCAATCTCGAGCGAGGACGACTCCGTCACCATGTGGGACCTAAGCCTCACCAAAGACCCAGAAGAGGCCAGCACGTTCCCCCCGCAACTTCTGTTCCTCCACCAAGGACAAAACTGTATCAAAGAAGTCCACTGGCACAAACAGATTCCAGGCGTCCTCATATCCACCTCTCTAGACGGATTCAACGTCTGGAAACCCAACTTAGACGGATAAATAACCCCTCCAGCCAATAAAGCAATACGCAAAACCCTCCCCCAAAGACGCTCTCGCTCAATAAGCCCCGTTACTTCTCACGGAAAACGCGCCACTTCAACACCCTATTCTCGCGCGCACAAAACCCGCGGCGGCGTCATCGTCCTTCTATGCACCCTATACACACGTGCACACACACAGCGATCTGTATTTCTTCCGCCGCGCGTCGAGCAGCGCTTTCATTCTCTCTCTGTACGCGAGCGCCACGCTCAGCCCGCACGTCTGTCCACCCGCCCACGCGCACTTTGAAACACACCTTTCCCGCAAAACTATGAATCGCGGCCGGAATCCCGCGGGCGAACGGCCCTCGACCTCCTCCCCGGCAGCGCCCGGTAGGTACAAGCCTCGAGCGAAAAAAAAACAACGCGCCTGGAAGACACACGCACCTACTGCCTCCCAACCACTTTCGCGCCGAACGTGCGCGGCAGGGCGGGGGGATCTCTGAGACGCACGTCCACGTCGCGGCTAAAAAAAAATTGTACCACTAACTCTCTCTGTACACGCTTATTTGTCGACGACCGCAACCAACAGACGCAAATTCAGATGACTCCAACAACGAGGACTTTCAACCGGTCAACACCTGCACGACGTTTACAGAAAATCCGGCGACACGCAGCACTCTGCCCTGGCCGAAAAACGAGAGCGAAGAAGAGCTCCCCAAACCCCTCGAGGGGCAAGAAACCCGCTATCAGACGGCAAAAAACGCCTTTACGGGCTTTTTTGAACGCCTCAAGGGGCTCGCAGTCAGGACAAAATCGCACTTCCTCCCTCTCTCATCATCACCTCCCGTCGAAGAACATCTAGACTTAGAACCCAACCACGTCGTCAATGATATGCCTCAGGAAGGCACCAGGCTTCTGTCTCCACAAAGGCACCCAAACCATTCCAAAGAAGCCGATCACGAAGAAGCTACCACTCAACGTCCGCCTAATGAAAAAAAAAACCTACAGCTCAAGTTGGATGCAATGTCTTTCTTCGTCTTCGGCCTTTTTAACAATTTTGGATATGTCATCATGCTGAGTGCCGCCCAAGCCATCTCAAACGGAGAATACTCCGAATCTGCTGTTCTCATGGCAGATATTCTTCCATCACTGATCATCAAGCTCACTGCTCCTTTCTTTGCCCACCGGCTCTCCTTCCCACTCAGAATATGGATCTCTACCATTTCTAATCTTGCGGCCTTCCAACTTGTTGCATATCCAAAATCAGCAAAAATACGCCTCCTCGGCGTCTCTCTGTCCAGCGTCGGCTCCGGACTCGGCGAAATCACGTTTCTCGCTTTATCGAGTCACTTTCACAAAAGCACCGTATCCGCCTGGTCCAGTGGCACGGGAGCAGCCGGAATTTTCGGATCCGGCTGGTACTTCTTCTTCATCTCTGTCGGACCCTATTTCATTCACAAAATGTCTATCCCCTTCGTCACCGTTATCTCCGCCTCTCCCCTTCCTATTCTCTCACTCATCCTCTACCATTTCTTACTCTCTTCACCTTCACCTCCACCCTTCACCTCTTCCCGCACCTTCCCCTTCTTCTCCAGATTTCACCTCCTCCCCTCCCTCCTCCTCCCCTACATCCTCCCTCTGCTCTCCGTCTACTTTCTCGAATACCTCATCAATCAAGCCATCGCCCCCTCTATCGTCTATCCCACATCTCCCATTCACTGCAAAGAATACGAACTCTACCAACTACTCTATCAGCTATCCGTCTTCTTCTCCCGCTCCTCTTCTTCCTTCCTGTCTATCTCCCAACTCTGGTGGCCTGTGCTTCTGCAACTCTTAAACGCGCTACTCCTTCTCCTTCACTCCATCTTCCACTTCCTCCCCTACATCGTCGTCACCATAGTCATCCTGCTCGAAGGATTCCTCGGCGGCGTCACCTACCTCAACGCCTACCTCAACATTTCGTCCCAACTCCACTCGCACGTAAAGGAATTTGTCATGTCCATCACCGGCGTGTCAGACTCTATCGGCATATCGCTCGCGTCCCTCGTCGGACTCTACCTCGGCCCCAAACTTAAACTCATCAACCATCAATACCTATCACAGAATGCGTGCTACACACGAAAAGCACCTCTGTGAACAACACCGCCCCGCAATACCGATCCCCTCACCACCGCATCGCACCTCCCTACACCCCATTTCGCCGATGCATCCACAATTCGACGACCTCTCGACACCCGTCAACCATAGTCGCGCAACGCCGCTCTGACTTTTGTACCGTACCGCCCCCGTCCTGCGGCATTTGACACCTGTCATATCAACGTCTGTGTTTGCAAAAACACAATCTTAACGGCAATATTTGCAAAAAACAATATCACATCCCATGGCAGACTAATTCACCGTGCAATTTCGTTGACGTTTATGCCCGAGACTGCCTCTTTGACCTTTATTCTGTTTTCCTTATAGCTCAGTCACTGGGACCGCGTCTTCTCAACGCCTTTGACCCAGACCGGCTTTCCCCGCTTCCTCGCTCGAAGGGCCGCGCGCTTTTTTTCCCAGTACGCTTCGGCTATTCGGAGACGCGTTGGCACCGGCTCCTCCGCCGGTTCTCCAGGGCCAGAATAATCTCCCAGGTCTCTACATCCAAAGTGCGCTTGCCTAGAGTGATCCCAGACAGCTGAGCCAGGGTAATCCACATGCCGTAGGTCCCCTCGGAGAGCGCCTGAGGACCTTGAGAGGCGCGAATTCTTACAAAATCGTCCTGCATCCGCTTCATGGCCTCAGGGGACGGAAGGGGCAAATCTGACTCGCGCCATCTAGCAATCAGCGCTCTCCATGAATTCAAGGTGGACTCTGGTATCGCCGGAAGCCTCTCGCCCCAGGAACACTCTATGTGGAGAGGAACCACACACAGAGGCTTAAACAAACTTCGAGCCTCGCTCACGACCACTGGCATAATATTCATCTCAAAATCCTTTTTATAAACTTCCAAGTCATATTCTGTCTTTTGAAAAAAAAGGACTTTCTTCAAATTTTCTAGCTGATCCTGTTCATCTTTCCCCAATGGCCCTTCTTCCAGTGCTACCTCGTCTATCACCAAGTGCGTCCCCGTACTCAGCTGCAGCATCCCAGCGTGCAGACGATTCTGGTCAATGTCTCGTCGCGATATCAGACGGCCACTCGACAGCTCCTGTCTTGTCAAACTGATCAAGAGGGACTTTGGCAAAAGAGCTCGCACTACTTCCACAACTCTGCAAACAACGTTCAAATCGCTGCTATTTGCATATGTTATATTCAATGGAAGACTCCCCACAACTGTTTCTTCGTGACGAAATGCCACCCTGGATATCATGTTGTATAAGAGGTACTCCGCCGCCAAATCGTCGCCACTGAACGCCTTCGATATCCAAGCTATCAACGCTCTCCCCATACATATCTGGGCTTTCAACACCTCCTTCTTCAACGTGCTTATCTTTTCCGTCCCCCAACCGCCCATCATCATCGGATTCGCCTCTCCTAGATTACGCCATGCAATCACATGCACCTTCGGTACTTCAGGCCAGCTTTCTCCCTTATGACCATCGTTTGCAGGACCTGTATACACACCCACCACCTCCACAATCGTATTCATCTTCAATATTCTATCCCCATACACTTTGACCATACACGACTGCATCGTCTTGCCTACTCCACTTATACACCGGACACAACGCTCGTTAAATATCGGTTCTGCATTTCACCCACTCTCCCGCACTTCACGCATCCTCCTTACCTCTGTTCGTCTCTTCGTGGATATGCCATTCTTGCTGCCCACTCTACTTCCCCCGGCGTCGGTATGCAATACACCGGCACGCGCTCGTATATTGCCGGTACTTCCAGTCTTTTCAGCTCCTTTCCCTCCGCACTCGCCCTTATCTCCTCCTTATACTTGCTTGTCCTCAACTTCTCCCGTTCAATTAATATGCGAAAAGACACCTCTCAGTCTCAATTCGCGCTACACCCCCTCAATTCTACGCCCATACACCATCGCGCACACACTCTTGTGTAGGTGCCTTTTTGCGCGCATCACGCACCACTTCCTTCTCCCCTCCCCTGTCCTCCCACTCGTAATAACCCCCCTCATAGTATTCCGGATCGAACACCTCTTGTGCAAATCCACGGTATCTCACCAACGATTCATCTCGAATCGCCTCTAGCGACACGCCGTTTATGAGAGGAATCTAAGAAACCACTCGTTGTGAGAAAAAACGTTTTTATGCTTCTTTGTTTGCTGCGAACGCGCCTTTCGTACCCGATCGTAAATTTCCCTGACGAAGCCCTCAAACAACTCTTCTGCGCAAAAGTTATAAAAATCGATTGAAGACGTCGCCTGCCCCCCTCGCCCCTTCAAGTAAGCCGCAAATTGCGAATCTATAAATTCTAATGGGAAAGACAACAGCCTTTCGGAATCCATTTTCAAGGCAAGCACTAACCACAGTCGCGAATAAAAAACCTTAAAAAAAAGATCGACTGGCATTTCTCACAATCTCTCTCCAGCTTCTGAATGCAGATCTGTCACAACTTCCGCTAAACGAAATAGTACCGACCGACTAACGCATAGAACTGCCCTCTTTTTCTGGCAAATCGACAGAGGTTGGCGACATTCTCCGTCTTGATTGGCTCCTCTCTCTTGTCGAAGCAGTCACCTGTTCGAATTGATCAATGATCGAATCGATTTCAGTGTCGCTTGGTTCTTTTCTGCGAAGACGTCCGATCTTTCAGATGGCTACTTTTTCTTTTGAGTCCCTTCGATTTTTTCGTCATGACTCTAGACAGGTCCTGCCCGGAGATGTGAATTCTTCCGAGCTTAGACCTCAGCGCAGTTTTGAAGACGTTCTTGACTTTGGCCGGTTTCAACACGGAAGGAACTTTCAGACTTTCGGCCTTTAAGTCCTCGGTGCTTAGTCTGTACCGACGGATTTTGAGATTCATAGAGGGGCCAATTTCTTCCAAATGAACTTTTGGTATCTACAGAAGAGTGCAAAAGAAAGCAACAATCGTCAGTGTCGGTCTTTGAAGCACCGCTTCGACGCCTGTTTCTAGTTCCTTCGCGTACATGAGTCCCCGTCTTCTTCAAATGGACGCTGTAGTGAGAAAAATGAATTTCACCCGTGTGAGTAACGTTTAGCGCAATAACGTGATCTAGGCCCTGAATGTTCAGCTTTTTGACTACGTGGCCCCTGAAAAAGTCGACAAACAGATTGGCGGCCACCTGATAAATTTCCTCCGTTTCAAATTCACTGCCAGCTATTACAAACATGGGCTTGCTTCCAACTGCCTGAGTCGGCATGCTGAAATCGTCGAGTGATTTGAAATGACTGACGCCGAACTCGATCATATCTAAAAGCGACCAGTTGTACATTCTGCCGACGACGAGGTTGTCCGGATGTTTTTTGTTGTGGTTTCCAAACATGAACAAGCTGGCATCCGAGCGGTTGGAATAGAACTCAATCGGGGTCACGTCTTCGAACGGAGCGATTCGGTTGGATTCTTTGCGGCGATACCAAACGGCATCCGGCTTTTTCAGGTGATACTAGGACAGGAGGTTGCGGTTAGAAAGGCACTTTGAGAGAGTCGCGAAGATGCAGCGGCAACGCACAAAGTCGGTGAGAACGCGAGTGACCGTCGAAGATATCCCGGGGGCCTTTATAAACATGGCAACCTTGACATTTTCAACGACTTTTGGAGCGCGTGCGTCGAGAATACGCTGGCCCCGACGCGTACGCGCCCTCCGGGTCGACAAAGCACCGATCGTCGACGACATGGGGGCAGGTCACTGTCAGGAAAAGGAGAAATACCAACAAAAAGGTCGCGCGGCACGCTTCTCACTTTACCAAAGTGAAAAAAAGTTTGCGTTGGCTAGAGGAAAGAGAATCACTTTGTGTATACAGGGTGTGTATGCACGCTCATTGACAGATTGACAGATTTTGTTTGCCATTAGCTCTAGCGAAGTCCTTTTGATGTCACGGAACTCATGATAACTTGCGTTGGACTTGAGACGAAGTCGGCCGTGGTTCGACATCCTTTCCAAGCGCGTAGGGCGACAGGCGTCTTCGGTCCAGTGTTGTCAGAAAGAAATCGGCGAGTGCCGCACTGCATTCCCCGCGTTGAGCTACTACGCCTCGGCTCCGGTTTGAGCCGATGCATCGCCACCGATACCGGAAAGGAGTTCGTGGGCGTTGCCGTTGTCAGTGGAGCGAGTAGAGGCATTGGCAGAGGCATAGCTACAAAATTGGTCCAAAAGCAGTATCAGGTGGCATGTAGGTATCCGTTTTCTTTTTTGAAAAAATGCGGATACTCACTAGTTTGTATATTTGGCCGTCTTGCGACGGCTAGTGATGAGCCGGTCGGACAGATGTGTGAAGACGTGTCACGAACTGCGATCCGCGCTTCCAATTGCAGAAGGACAGGTTGTCCCCTTTCAGTGCGACGTGTCCTCTGAGGATCAGGTGCATGAGACGGTCCGAAGCATCGTCTCCCATTTTGGAAAGATCGACGCGTTGGTCAACGCCGCGGGCGTGTCTATCGACCGGTTGGTGCTCAAAACCACCAAGGCGGATTTGCTAGAAATTTTTGGCACAAATACATTTGGAAGTTTGTATATGGCGAAGGCTGCTTCTCGTTACATGATAAAGGAAAAGAAGGGTAGCATCGTTTTTATAGGGAGTATAGTGGGCGTGACAGGAGGGGTAGGACAGATCGCCTACGCCTCTTCCAAGTCCGCTCTCATTGGTGCCACGAAGACCTTGTCTCTGGAATTGGCTCAGTATGGAATCCGTACCAATCTGGTTTCTCTGGGGTTCGTGCACACTGACATGACGGCCCACGTTCCGGAATTTACGAAAGAGAAATACAGAATGCAAACGCCCGGTCAGAGGTTCAGCACCGTGGAAGAGGCTAGCCAAGTTGTGTTGAAGGTGCTAGAAGACCGTGAGATGAACGGACGACACGTCTTGGTCAATGGCGACCTGGTCTCTTTCTTGTAAAAAGAATAGGTTGCTCGCAACAAATCTAAAAGAGCGATAACAATACGATTTGTAGGACGTGCGTGCATGATAAAAACATACGTCTTCTACAAAGTTGCCATTCGAATGACAGAAAAAAAAAGCGCGATGACTTGTTACCAGGTTTTTTAGCATGCCGGATGCAAATATTGTTTCGCGCTCAAACTGAAGCGCAAGAGCTCGGATTTAGGTGCGCATACATCTGGCAGAGAAGCGACCTCTTTCCGGCTATTGGCGTGCTGCCCCGCATCAGGAGAGCTAAATAAAGGAAAAAAACAGCGTACCCGTCCTCGAAATTGGAGACGTCGAAGTCTTGCTTGCACATTCTCGCCTGGTGCTTCTCTGGCTCTAGCGGATTGCCTTAGGCCATTTTTCTTGTTACTGCGAGTGCTACACAAACGTGCTATTCTTAGCGGCCCAGCAACTCCTGTCAAAAGTAGCCGTTATGAGTGTTTTGAATTCTTTGGCTGTTTCAGTGTTGTTCGCCTTTGTGTTAGTCAGAGTACGGTTTGTGTACAGCGGGTCTAGGGAGCGCGAGTGGCTGGCAGGACTTTCTCCGCACGGGGGGCTTTCGCTGGAAGCGGTAGACCCGACTGTCGTTTTCGGCAGGTGTTTGAGTGAGGACGTCTTAATAGGGGATTTCTCTGCGCGTTTTCAGGTTGCAGTACCCGCAGTCTTGCGTGCAATGACTACAGACGCTGAGATTCCATTTCCAGGCTTTTTGGATCGGGCCGTGCCAACTCGCTGGGGAGGCGGGCTGCGTGCTATATCAAAAAAAGTGCGTTTTTTGTTTTCACTACCTCATAGCAGACTCATGGAGCCTCCGATCAAGGTGGGTATTATATGCACTCTGAGGGGTCCGGAGTATACATTGGAGAGTTGGATTGTGTGGCATTTGCACGTTGGAATCAGGTTTTTTTATTTGTTTTTCGACGATCCAGAAGATGCGTCTATCGAAATCGCGATGAGGTATCAAAGTCACGCAACGGTACGATGGCGAGCCCGGTTTTTTTTTTTTTGCGTCAAATAGTAACGCCCGCGGAAAGATTCGAGTGTATCGTCCGTTAACAGATGTGGAGCATTTTTACCGTCCCCTCGCTTCCTTTGAAACGTTTCATCACATATATGAGACCGAGGTTCCGGTTCGCCAGCAGCTCAACGCGGAATACGCTATCGAGCGAGCGGTTTCGGATGCGGTGGACTGGGTTTTGCATCTCGACTCAGACGAGCTGTTTTATGTTTTTCCCCCGTGCACGTTACAGACGCATTTTTCCTCGCTGAAGGGCCTCGACTCTTTTACCTACTTGAATTTTGAGGGCGTCCCGGACAGCGAGCGGATTGGCGATTACTTTTCATGCGTGACGCTGTTTAGGAGGCACATAAGCTCGATTGAGTTTAATCAGGTGACTTCTCGGGCGGTGCTTTTTTGGACCTCTAGAACGACTAGGGGGCAGTACATGATATCGTACGACAACGGGAAGTCGTCGGCTCGCGTGCGGCGCGGCCTTCGTCCCTCTGGCGTGCACGGGTGGAAGAGCACACGCTCTCGCGACAGGTCAAAGACGTCCATTTTGGACGCGAAGAGCCTCGACATGAGCCGGTTCCGCTTTGACGACAGGGCGGTTGTTTTGCATTATGTTGTTTGTGGGTTGTACTGGTACATCAAGAAGTACCGAACGCTGGACGCGTTTCCCAACGCGTGGTACGGCGGCAAGCTGTTGATTCCGCCCTGCTTTCATTTGGACAGTCGCGACGCCTTCTTGAACGGCGATTACGAGGCAATGAGGAGGCTGTACGTGAGCCAGGTCATGTTGGACAAGGCGGAGGTGATAGAGGAGCAGTTGAAGGCGAGTGTGTGTTGCAGAATTATTGGCGTTCGAGAGGGTATTGCGGAGGAGTACCAGAGGCTGTGGAAGGAGGTGTACAGGCCCGTTTTAGTATCGGAGATGACGGGTCCGCATAGCATGGACAGAGGGGGAAAGGTAGAGAGGTCCGCGGACGGCAGAGAGTCGAAAGTCAATACGCTCAGCATGGAGAAGAATTGGATTATTTCGTCGTTGGTGCTGAAGTTTGTTTTGAACGTCGAGGAAGGTTCTCAGGCGAGTTATCGTCCTCGAAACTGAGCGAGGTGGGGGCGTGTTTGGGTACAAAGTTTTATTTTTTTTGTATATACATGGTTGAGGTCTTTTTGTTAGATGTCTGGGAATGCGCGCAGGGTGCGCGATGCGAGGTTGATTTGAGGCGTGCATCACGATCACACATTCCTGACCTTCGCGAACTTGCCCTGTATCCAAACTCTGTCCATTTTTATTTTTCTCTTGCGATTAAGCAGCGTGCGCGCATCGTAGTCGCATTCCAGCGTCTCGAATCCGTTTTTCTCGAACAGGGCGCGGAGGAGCGGAACAGAGAAGAAGTAGCTGAACGTGCCATCTGCTCGTTTGTAGAAGTTTTCCCCCAGTTGGTTTTGGGCTTTTTTTGCGAAGAGTCTCACGTGTGTCATGTCGTACAGTCCGTAGTCTCTGAAGAAGACCAGTCCCCCAACCTTGAGCTTCCGATTGACGTTGCTTAGGGCGCAGTCCATTTGGCGAGGGGCTATCGCTGAGAGGGTGAAGATCATGGTGGCGAAGTCGACGCTGCTTGACACAATTTCTCGTTCGGGGATTTCTTCTCGAGAAATGTCGCACACGAACGCGCGGACTCTGTCCGAGTGCTCCTCGCGCAGGCGGTCTTTCAACAGCTCGATGGCCTTGGCGCTGCAGTCGAGGGCGAAGACAAACAGCTGCGGATTCAGCTCGAGGAGGGGGAACAAGCTGTTTCCCACACCACACCCTATTTCCATGGCTCGAGGCATCTGTTGGTGTCCGGATACACACAGCTCGGAGAAGGCACGGCTGAATGCGGTATAGCGGTTGTAGTCTCTCAACTGGCGATAAAGAAAGGTCCGTCCCTTGACCTTTTCCCGACCCTTGTACGTACCCGAGATAGCTTCTATCTTTAAAGAAGCGAGATCCTCTAGCGTCGTAGAAGCCGTCCCATTTGGCTGCAGCTTCGAGGATGTGTCCTTCTGGCGGTTGACGTGCACTTTAGTGGCATTGGTCGCTTCTCGAGATATGCGTCGAACGAAGACGTACCGATGACCTCGTCTGACAAGGTCGGCACTGACCGAGTCGCCAGCTCCAATGCGGCCTTCCTGATTTCATCCCAGGACGTATTTTCCCACGTCGTTTCTGTCTTTTGGTCTTCGATGAGGCACGCCGCGCCCTGAACGAACTCGGAGTGCGCGTCTCGCCAACGAACGCCGTCGCCACGAATTCTGCTGTTACTCTTTTCGCTGGCGCTTGTCGCCTCAATACGGCGCGCGCGTCTCGTCTGATAGTTCTCGCGAACGACGTCGCAGGGGCTGCACGAAGAGGCACACATGTCGACGAGCTGCTAAAAGCGAAAAGGCGCCAAAAAAAAAAAAAAAAGTGACAGGCGAAGGGTGTGGCGTTAATTTTAAACGGACGGCCGTTCTTTTTGATGCTTTGAGTCAAAAAAATGGCTGAATATTCTAGGAGCGAACCAGACGAGCCGGACGTCATGTGGGGACCGGACAAGAACACCAAAGTAAGCGAGGGAGCGGGGTTCAGGTTCGACGACGAGCAAGACACATTCGACAAGAGGCCCTTGCGCTTCGCGCGTCTGAAGGCATTTCAAGTGTATCTCTGGCATCAAGTGGCGTTCGCGACGCACATAATTCGCTACATTCAGGTATGAAAGCGCGGCGTTGTGATGAAACTAGTCATGTTTTCCGTACGACTGACTTAATTTACATTGAAATGGCCGCGTGTGGGGGGCTCGCAGAGATGGAGATCCCCATGGAGAGACGCCTATTTTGTCGTTTACTCGCTACTTGGCGAGAGAGCGCTTTATAACTGTCTTTTGCCATATTTGATTTGGCAGGTGGATCCAGAGTTCGGGAGTCTCTACTTGCTACTTTTGACGCTCGGTAAGCGCACGAGGCGCGTTGCGTCCGAAAAACCTAGCGCTTTGGGCGCCGCGCGACCAGAGAGACCGACATTTTCACCTGACGACCAGAGAAACTGACATTTTCACCTGTCTTTGTAGGTACAACGCTGGGTAATTTCTTGAAAAACTTTTTCGCCCTCCCGAGACCGCCTCCCACGGCACTGTGGGTACATAAGAGATTGGAAGGTGCGTGCAAGGCCGCGAGGCGCTCGTGTTCGAGATTGGCAATGCTCAGACTTTGACACTTTTTTCCTTTACAGATTATGGCATACCCTCTACACACACGACCAACGCCGTAAACATGTCCCTGTTTATCACGTACTGGTTTTGGGAGCCGATCGTCGAGCGCAGACTTCAGTACTTGGCCGTAGTCGTAATCACTTGGTACATCATCAGCATGGTTTTGTCCAGAATGTATTTGGGCGCACATTCCCATGTGGACGTCATAGCCGGGCTTTTGATAGGCGCTACCTTTTTTTCTGTCTGGATCAAAACACATCGCTCTTTTAGCACTTTTTTGTCGGAGAGTTGGTACTCTCCCTTTGTCGTTCTACTGGTGTTTACAGTAATTCTTCTTATTCATCCTAGATCCGTGCGTCCCAGCCCGTCGCACAAAAACTCGGCGGCCCTGCTATGTCTGGCCTATGGCGTCGTGCTCGGCATGAACAGACACGTTCGGCGGTACAGTAACTTTTTTTGGCAACGGTTTTTTACTAGTGAAATTTGTACTGGAGAGTTAGCCAAATTCATCGCTCGCACGGTCTCCGCGCGGCTTCTCCGGTTCGCGCTTTCGCTCAGCACGACCGCGGTCGGTACGTTCATCCAAAAAGAAGGCCATTCCGCTGGCCACGACCTCCCACAGATGCTGACGCCGCTCTTCTATCTAAGGTTTGGTGGTAGTGTTCGCCATTTACAGCTTGTCAAGACTACTGCTTTATCTCTTGTTCGCCTGCCTATTCCGGTGGACAGCCGCTCGTGAGATCTGGAGCCGCCTGAAATATGCTCACAAGAAGTGCTCCATCCCCTCCTTCGCACCTTTAGGTTCGCGCGCGCATGACACAATTTTTGACAGGTGAGGAAAAAAAACTGACGCGCTTTATTCAGATAATTTCGACCATCCGCAGTGGCAGTCTCAGCGTCGACTCGACCCGATCGTGGATAGCAGTGTGCACAAGGACACGAAGCTCGTCAGTGGTTGTGCAGCGATCATTGTGGCCGGATACGTGTTGACGTACTTCGCTCCTCTCTGCCTGAATTGCCTCGGCCTTTTAGGGAAGTATTGTTCAAGGGGTTTTCTTGTTGTCTGATGTACATACGCTTCTTCTGGGCCTTTCTAGACTGGTTCCCAGTCGTTTTTTTTTTAGAAGTAGATTTTAGTCTCTCGCGTTGGCGATATCGAGTATCTGCTGCAGAAGCTCGTTCATGAACAGTTCAACTTTTTCGAGACGCTCATTGATGACAACGCAGAAGTCTTTCAGTTTCACTATGTCTAGCTCTATGCTGGATATGCGGTGTTCGTCGGTCGATGGAGTCGCGTTCGGCGAGAGCGAAGTGCGAATGGGGGGGGTACACCTATAGACGGAGATGTGGTCCAGATTTATGGTGAGGCGGTTTCTGATGAGGTCAAAGTCGTTGGTCGTGGTGAGGTACTTTTTTCCTAGTGTCTGGCCGCAGTTTGAGCATCGCAATGGGTAATAGGTGCTGTAGGGGTGTCAGTGCTGTATGCCATTAGATGTGTGGATGATTAGTGAGTGAGGGACGGACCAGCCTGCATCTTGTCCAGACATGGATGTTTCGGCCTGTCTGACCGTGACGATGAGTGGTTCATTATTGGATGTTGCTGTTGAGAAAAAAGGAGGTTAAGGGTTAAGCTTTTTTTTTCTCTTTTTTTTTGGCGTACGATAGTCGTGTAGGGCCACCCATCTTTGCTCTTGGTTTGACAGGGCGGTGCTGGAGGAGTCACCTATGATTTTCAGGCAGTTGGCGCACTGGTAGATTTCCGTGGATGGGATTTTGTCATCCAACACGGACGTCGGGTCTTCTTTTTGCTGGAAGAGCACCTGACGGTTCATTAGTGCGGTGAGTGCATCGGAGTGTCTAGAAAGATGGAGAGGAAGGGGACGCAAGTGACGAGGAGAGGGAGAGAGAGATGGCGTGTCTAGAGAGCAAGTTGCGTGCCGAGTGGATTTGACATTTTTTTGTCGCAGATGTCCCCACACATTATCTCCTTCTGATTTACCAAATTTTTTCGTGAGATGGAAGGAAGAGAGCTCGACTCGTCCGAGAATGACGACAAATCCGATTCGATTGTCGAGGGCTCGATTTACCCCTTGAAGGTCGACTACTGTCCTGGTTCGTAGGGAAGGCGTCTGACTTTTTTTTCGTACGTCTATTTAGAGAGCGACACTGTTAAACCACCTCGACTTTTTTTTTTTATCGCGCTGCCGTGAAAGTTTGCACGTTACCGCCAGAATATTGTAGGTATACGGAAAAGTGGCCTCAATGCGAGTCCCGCAGGAAGAGTCATGCGGGGCAGGATGAAGGAAACGCTGGCAAAGAAGGTACGGGCGAAGAGAAAAAGTTGCATTGAGCGTTTGATGAGAAGTTTCTGACGTAAGGCCATTGAAGAAGAGTCTTTGTCTAGCCGAATCAAGTCGGTTTCTATACAAGAAGGTACGCCCTGCAGGGGGGAAAAGGGGAAAAAATTGCACAGGATATTTTTCTAAAAGAAAAAAAAAAGACACATCTAGAAAGGGCAAGAGAGAGCCCCCACGCGAGGTAGTCATTTCTACGGTTGCCAGGACCAAGAAGAAGCATATTACCTGCGTTTCAGGTCTTTCTAGCTTCGGAATTAAATTGAACGAGGCGTCCAGGCTGTTTTCAAAGCATTTTGCTGCCAGCTCGACAATTTCGAAGGAAGAGGATAAAGTACTGATTCAAGGAATGATTGTTGATAGTTTGGGGAAGTTCATTCTCCACCAATGGTCGGTACGTTGGAGGGAGAGAATTTCGAGTCGCCGCTGTGCAGAACGTGGGAGCTGATTTTTTTTTGAAGGGATTGATCGACGAGAGTTGTGTATATCTTTTGCAAAACGGGAAGCAAAAATCCATGAGGGAATTGCGTCTCTTCAAAGAGGATTTGGACGCTTAAAAAAAAGATGTAGGTGATAATAAAAAAAAAAAGATTTAAATTGTTTTGTGACAGATTGGCTGTATTAAAAAAATGTCTATTGACATCGACACCGAAGAATTGGAGCGCCTTCAAAACAGCAAAGATGTCAGACCTCGCGTCGTGGCAAAAAGTCTGGAGAATTTGATGGCGGGGGAGTTCATACGCTACAATATATCTAAATACTTTCCGATGTATGTGCAATTTTTTTTTTTTTGATGAGGATAGAGAGGACTGATGAACAGATCAAGGTGTTTTGATAAATGCGTTGAAAATCATATGAAGGCCTTAACGGGTCAGGACCGCTCTTGCATTACCCAATGTTTTGAGAGTTTCAGCCATGCGCGGTCGGTGCTTTATCGGACGTTTACGAAGCTCGAATCGGAGCAGATAGGAGAGTAACGTGGATTTCTGCGTCTTCCAGTCGTTTTTTACCCAATCTACATGGTTTTAATTAAAAATTAGTTTTTTGAATTATTTTTTTTTTTTTTTTTTCAACTGGTGGGAGAGTCAGGTTTTCTAATTGTTTTCATGCTTAGGCGGATAAAGCCGCAGGTTTTCGGAACATAAACGGTCATTGATTTATCTCAGAGGAAATGACACCCTTTTTTATTGCAAAAAAGGTCTTTTTTCTGAGGTCTAAGATTTTTTTTGTTTTCCACTCCCTTTAAACATTCAAATACGGAAGAAACTCGTCTGTTTCTAAGCGCTAGTGGAAAAGACCTATCTTCCGACCTGCGGCGCAGACCAAAACATATCAAACCTTTTACTTAATTCATCATACTCTGCCTAGAAGAGTCGCTGACGGTTTTGGATGACGCGTACCTGAACTTGTATGATGCAAACTGGATAGAACGTCTGAAAATTGTGACAAAAAAAAATTGCAATTTTATATAGCTAAGTACGGCATGTCTATTACCCTTTTGAATTCGGTAAGCCACTGCGACGCTGTTGAATCCTCGATAGCTCTCGAATCGTACGACAGCGTGGCGTGAATGCGGTTCTTGACGACCAGACTTGATTGGTCGATGACGACGTCGGGAACAATTTTTCCGACTGCCACGATCATTGTTTGAGGAGGGTTTATGACGGCAGAGAATTGCTCTATGTCATACATGCCAAGGTTGCTTATGGAAAAGGAGCCGCCTTGGTATTCTTCAGGAGTCAATTTCTTGTCTTTGGCTCGCCTGATGAGCAATTTTGCTTCAGCGGAGACATCGAAGATTTTTTTTTTGTCTGCGTCACGAATAATTGGCGTGATGAGCCCTGTATCTAGAGCGACCGCTATGGCCACGTCCACGTCTTTCGATACGATTGCACATTGCTTCGAGCTGTCCCACGTCGTGTTGGCTAAAGGAACTTGACGAAGCGCAAGCGCAGCCGCTCGAATCAAAAAATCGTTTATAGACAACTTCGATTCTGTCAAAGTTGCGTTGAGCGTCTTTCTTAAATCCAACAAATTGTCCACTTCGAGCTTTGTTGTGCAGTATCCATGTGGAATCGACCTCTTCGACTTCAATAAGCGCTCTGAAATAACTCGACGCATGTTGCTCACCTTCAAATCTGCGAACCCATCTAATTTCTCTTCGTCAACGCCTTCATTTCGTCCTCCCTCGCCAATCGGCTTCAATCCACGATCTCGAATGTACTTCAACACATCACCCTTCAGCAAACGACCCCTCGGACCGCTCGCCGTCCATGACGTGCATGTGTCCGACAAACCGTACTCCGACAAAAGGCGACGTACGCTCGGAAACATTCGTCACCTCAGCGACTCTCAAAAACCATTGACTGGTGAAGACTGCAAAAAAAAAAGAGAGCTTAACGATCCCATAATTAATTCCGTTTTCGAAAATAAACTATATATATATCCTAGTCGCTCTACCAACTCCTGTCTGTGGCTTGCCCACAGACATAAAATAAAACTTGGAAAAGATACAGAGAAGATTAGCATTCGTCCCAGCGTATGGATGACGACAAATTCGAGTAACTTCACACATATTTTTTTTAGCTCAGTATACACCCTTCAAAAAATTATTTTTTCGGTCACTTTATTGAAGCGTTCATCAACTGAGGACACAGGAGTGCCACCTCCTTTTCCTCTCTTGCTGCCTGACCAGAGTACGGGCGGTTTGTTGTCCCTCACTGGACTCAGCTGTGCGATCGACAAAGAGTTCGAAGTTCGAGTCGTAAAAATTCGAGCCTCCGTAGACGGTGTCCAAGTCCTCCCAAACTATGTCTTTGTAATGCTGGAATCCTTGGTCAGTGATTAGAAGATAGAGTCGGTGGTTCTGGTTTGTGATAACCGAAAAGTGATTGTTTCTAAAAAAAACGCCAATCTCGCCGACGCCGAGCTTCTTGCACAAAAGATGGATTCCCTCGAAGGTGAGCTGAGATACGTTGTTGTTCAGCCACCGGCGGAGCCGCTGAACGACTTCAGCCTTGCTCTCGTCAGGCTCGACCGAGGAATCGGCCATGGTGACGATGGCTTCAACAAGCGCGTTGTAGGAGCCCTTAGATAGGACTAGGTCTCTGTCAGGATCATCAACGTCTGGAATCCATCCCTAAGAGAGAAAAGGGAGGGTAGACGGACACGCGAGAGCTGCCAAAGTTAGTCCCTCTTTTTCATCTTACACATTCAAAAAAAAAAAACGAACGTGGTACAAAGTCAACCCGCACAAGTCGAATAGCTCGCTCTCTGATGTAAACTCGAAACTGTCTACGCTGTACAAGGGTTTAGGGCGGTCAGTGAAGATGCGCGATGGAGCGCGCGGGAACGAAGCTCTGCACATACTCTTTGAACTGGATGTTGACGCACAAGCCGGTTTGTAACTTTTGTACGGTTTTCATGGCCATCTCGATTTGTACTAGGTTGTTTTTTTTGACAGGATCAGACTGTATGTGCCGATGGAATGCGTTAGTCGCGGAAGAGTCTGCGGACGTGTGCGCCCTCTCCAACGAGACTTACGCCTTCGACCTTACTGCACCGTTCTATCATGTGGTTGATGATGGCGTTTAGCAAACACTCTGAGGATGCGGCTGAGGAGTCCGTGTTCAGGCAAATGTCGCCCCTCAACAGCAGAGCGTTGGCTTCGTGGTTTAGTCGGTTAAGGAGGTAAGCGGAGGTCGAGGCGAGAGGGGGGGGTGCGGAAGTTAAAAGGATACAAATGGCCAAAAGCGGGCATGGACCTTGAATGCGCAGAACGATAGTTAGTGTTGTGTCCCTCAGTAAATGATTACACAAAATCATGCGTACCGTTTTCGCGCTGCATGCATATGCGCTTTTTGGCTCCTTTGAAGGAGATCTCCTTCAGCTCGTAGAAGGTGTCCCCGTCTGGCACAGCTGGAGAGTCCGCGTGCATGGGCTCCTCATTGAACAGGGAGAGAGAAGTGCAATGGACAAAAAAAAAAAAAAAGTACGACAAGAGCGAACAAGTTGGACCTGCTTTTTTCTTGAAAGGGGAGAGATGTACGCGCTCGAACGAGGAGGGGAAGAGGGGCGAAGATGCTTTTTTTCTGGTTGCACAGCACTAGCTCGCCGTGAATTCGCCCGTGCTTGGGTCCGAGGACTGGCGAAAATGGTCGAAATGAGAGGCGTAACCGATGGCTTCGAGCCATTCCGCACAACACTTTGCCGTTTTTGCGGCGAGAAAATAGCATTCGTGCGTATTTAGCTCAAAGACAAATTTCCTCCTAGACCTGTCAGATAAATCTTGGCGCTCTCTGAGACAGGAGACTCGAAGCTCGATGCATCCGCGTTCTGGGGCGTGTCTGAGAGCGTCTCTACTCGACTTAAAATAACATAGTAGTCCGGGTTCGAGGACGTACCAGCGCCTGCACCAGCCCTTGAGTCTTCGTCGGCGCTTGTACAAGTACCCTTGCTTGAGGGTTTTGCTTTGAATCGAGCGGTTTCCTCCCAACGAAGCGACCAGGTTCACATGGGGCGACTGGATCACTTGAACTATGGCAGCGTGCCATTCTTCGGCCTTTTCGCTCGAAATGAAAGAAAAGCTAACGCACGCTTCTAACGAGGCGGTACTCCAAAGCTCGATGCAAAGGTGGCTCGAGTCTATGGCAACTCGAGTCCCAGACAGATAAATGAGTTTATCGAACCGGTTGGAAATGGACGCGAATAAAATGCAGTCAGAAAAAAGCCAAGCTCGACATTTCCTGGCGTGTCTTTTATAATCCACCTTTTTTTCGTCAAGAGCGTTCTTCGCATTCATATTTCTCTTCCAAACAATCTCTTCTAACAGCAGCTCTCGACGCCCATCTCGAATGTCCGGCACGTTCCCCACCAACGCTTCGAGAATTTGCTTAATTCTCTTCAAATTCACGAATATTCTTCTGCTGTCGTTGATGTGTTGTGCCAACTCCGCCACCATCTGTCTCGCAAGCTGAATCGACTTGAAATCCCGACTCATCTTTGGCGTGCACTTCTCCACGGCACTCAGCAACAGACAATACTGAGGTATCCTCTTCGGCGCCACAATCATGTAGTCTAACAGTCCTAAATTCCTCAGCGAAGGATGCGATTCCGCCTTCTCTATCCATGTCCGAAACGCCTTCCTCTCCTTCTTGCACTTCTCTATCAACCTCAACGATGCGTCGAACCCATTGCACAAATGCACGTAGCTAAACCATTTCGGCACCATCTTCAAGAACAACATGCCCAGCCGGTGTCCGATCATAATCATGTCTTCGTACAACTCCTCTAACTCATTCAAAAATTCGTGTGACAACTGCGAAATCTCGTCCAAATTCATGAAAACCGTCGATATCTCCTCCTCGCTCAACAGCCTGTTCGTCGACAGCGGCCCCTTGAAACGAGTCACGATCAAATCCAAATACTCCGCATATCGACGCTCCGAATGTAATATCTCTCCCAGCGCAAACCGTCTCTGCCTCTCTCTCTTCTCCAGCTGCCTCCTCATCTCCATCCTCTCTAAATATGCTCTAAAGTAAGCCTGTACCACCACTATCACCCCCTTTTTGTACGTCCCCCCCGACGTAGGCGCCTTCCTCATAGTCCCCATCCACCACTCTAAACTCACTCCCCGGCGACCTATCGACAAACCGCTCAGCTCAACCCACTCACTCACCCCCACCCTTCCCCTCATATCGCTCATGCGACGCCTCCTAGCCGTCCCTCTGTCCAAATCTCGAAACAGAGACAACGGCTCCCACCCCCCCTTCAACTCTAACCCCCTCTTCGTCACCAACCCCCCCTTCACCGCCAACCCCCCCTTCACCCTACTCTCTCCACCATCCACCCCCACCTCATCCGCGCCCGCCAAGTCAGGGCACGCAACCGTAAAAAAACTGTCACTCGACTCCCTGTCCGCGGAACAACTATTGATCTCCCTTCAAACTCGTCAGTTACACACATTGCGTACACACGCCTGGCCATCCCCTCTCTCCGCGCCCCTCCCCCCCCCCTCGACACCTCTCGCCGCGCCCCATCCACGGCGCCCTGCACCCCTCGTCGAACTTGCAAGCACTGCTCCCCAAACGTACGTGACCGCCTTATTTGACTCTGACAGCTCCTCGCACATGCCTCTCTCTTCCCCTCCTCTCTTTCTCGACTAAACCTCACCTCACTCTCACGGTGGGAATTCGGTGCTCCAACAGTTGGTGTTTCCGCAAAAGCCAACGCGAACGATATGGCCGAAACCCACAAAATCGATCAAATCCATCTGTCTGTCAATTCTCAAAAAATAGCGAAAACGTCAAATTCTCTCCTCAAATCTAAGTTGCGCGCCCCTCTTGGCGCCCCACTTTCTCCGCCCGTCCTATTTTCGATCTGAGTCCCATCACCACCATCTCCCTCTTCTCTGACCAGCCACTTCTGCGAGCGAAGATCGCCCTCTGAAAACAGACCCGCTGATCTGTCTCTGTTTCGCACCTCAATTGTACACTATTTTTTTTAGATCGACGACATTCAAAACCTGCAAAACGCCAAAAAAAAACGGTCAAATCCGAAAAGAGTACGCGTCACCCCTTACTCATTCTTCCCTCCATTCCTCGCCCATTCAGCCTCTTCATGCTCAAGCTAACTTATTACCATGCTAGAGGTGCGCCTCACCCCCTTGCACCTTTCCCTCTCCCCTGAAGACTCCTAACCGTTACTCCCTTTCTCCCTCGAGGCTGCTGCGACGCAATTCGCCTCATCCTCGCCCAGTCCGGTACTCCATACGTCGAAGTAAACATCACCGGTGCGGAGTTCATCCTCATCAAACCAAAACTCACCTTCTCAGTCATTCCTATGCTCGGTATGTCTCGTCCCTATCTCCACCTACACACACTCATACACACGCAACACTGACCGACGCTCGCGTCTCCCACCCGTCGGGCAGAGGACGGCCACTTGACTCTGCACCACCATAACTGCATCACGCGCTACCTGGCGCACCGGTTCAACCTGTCCGGTGAAACTCCAGAGGAGGAGGCGCTATGCGATATGTGGAATGAAGAGTGCGACAATCTGTTGCAAAACCTATGGAGGGCAGATTGGGAGGGCGAGGAAAGCGTGGCCATGAGACAAATCAAACAGGCTTATTTTCAAAAGGAGATTAAGCCCTGTCTCGCAGAAATGAATGAGGCGCTGTCGCATCTGTCCACACCCTATTTGGTCGGCAACCGGCTGACTTACGCTGATATTGTACTGAAATCTGCTCTGGATTCAATAGAAAGAGTTCTGAGTCCGGAATCAAATGTACTCCGAGTCGTTTTTGATGAATTTCTACTTCTAGGGCTTCACTATTCTCATATTTCCGAACTGCCAAAAATCAAATCTTTTTGTGCATCTGGAAAGAGATTTTGACAGGTTTTTTTTTAATAAACGCCAAAAGACGGCACTGATACACGCGCGCATTTCCGCTTCGCGAGAATCGCTCAAAGAACCTGCCCGCCGTCTTGTTGCGGCATCAAGCCATCCTGTTGCCCGCTGCACTTTTGCATGCGGGCGTTTTTGACAACTCGTGCCATAGACTGAATGTTTTCTTTCCACATGATAAGCTTGTCCTTCAAGGACTGCCAGTGAGCGATTTGAATCTCTCGCTGAAGCGCATAGGAGACCAAGAGGACCTGGTTTTCTTGGTCAATTTTTGCATTCAAAATTCCCGTGTTGACGGTCTCCAGGATCCAAGACTCGACGTCTTCGACCGGCACGTGTAGACTCTCGGAGATGGCATGGTACGGGATGCAGTCAGAAGTATAGGCCAATGACAGAAGCGTCAAGATTCTCATTTTGTGAAGGACAAAGTCTTTAGAGAGAATTTCGTTGTTCTGAAAAAAATTTTTTTGAACTTCTGCAAACGTCTCGAACTCAGTCACGGTGGCGTTGGTGAGGATGCCTAGTAGCTCGTACAAGGGCGGGTTGACGATTTGGAGCAGTCTGGCGGCATTACATATGTAGACGGGCTCGAACAGATAATTGGTGTCTGCAATATGAGCGAGTACGGCTCGTTGAATGATATCACAGACTTCTGCGTTCTGTCGAATGGAGTTCAGGTCCTCATCGTCGAACGTTTGCAGCCATTTGAGTCGGATGTTGGACAGGTAGGGAGATCCATCGGAGAGCTGCATGACAAAAAAGTAGACATCTCTTTGCTGCTGAGTTGTTGCAGAGGTCTCGCAGAACAGTCTGTCCATCTGTTCGATGAGCGAAGGAACCGCGACATATTGATTGGATATGAGACAAAATTTGAGGATGGCCTTGAACCAGTGAATTCGCCATTCCGGAGAGTTGTAGGAGTTGTAGATGTAGCTCAGGCTTGAACAGAGAACATTTTTAGGATTTTTAGGATTTGGAGAGTTGGATTAAAAAAAGAGAGTAGAGACAATCTCGTACATGGATAGACGGAGAGGCGCTCGGTCGGTCGATTGGGCTAGGGTGGTCGTCAGGGGTTCTTTGGCTTCTTCTAGTCTTTCGTGTCCCGACCTAACGAGCAGAGACATTAGCAGAGCGAAGAAGCATTCGACGTCTTTGCCACAGTAAATTTTTGTAATCAGGGGGGTCAGTACACCAAAAAAAAAGTTTTTCCTCGCTGGCTCGCCTCGCGTCCAGGTCTACGGGGCTTCTGCTCCGTGTTGACGGCGGAGGAGGGGGCGGCATGCATTTCGCGGAGGGCGGTGTGTGTGTAACACATACACACGTATGTATGTGTGCACGTATTATCATGACGGCGTAGATCGCCTGGTGGCTCGCGGTTCACGCACCTTTATCGTTGTCGTTGATCCAGACGGTGTCCATGTTGTTTAGGATGAGGTGGATGGCTTCTTTTTCCCTGGTCTGGCCCAGGAGTTTTTGGCAAGACACCCCTATTTTTGAGTCCTTGCCGCCGCACGTGTCGATGAGCTGCGCGATTTCGGCGAGCTGTTCATGGCTGGGGGCCAGGTCGATGTACACCGACATTGCGCATAAAGAGGAGTTGAGGTGTCCGGCGCACAAGAAATGTGTCTATAAAAAAAAAAGTTGCTTATTTTGTGTTCAGCACCAGGAACAGTTGGCCATTTTTCTCACCCACCGCTTTATGCTGGCCGATATACATATGTCTGGATCCGCGTTCGCAGGTATATGAGACCAACGAAAGAGACGCACAGTGTTTCAGGGAGCACGTTTTTGAGCGCGAGTAGCGTAGCGACGTATTGTATAGACGAGCGTGTGTATGAGAGATACGCAGAATAAGAGGTACATATTTGTATGTATGTGAATTTTTCGGGGGTTTTTCGGACGGCGAAGTTCGCAGATTCGCGGAGGCAGGGGGCGGCTGGAGCGAGCGAGGGAGAGGCGCTGACGTTTTTTTGCGCGGGCAGTACCCGAGACAGTTGAAGTGTGGCCGGTACTGTCTTCCGGCGTTTCTTGTGTGACAGAGATAATACATGAGCGAGTTCAAGGATGTCGACCCGACGGGGAGATATGTCCGGGTACGTGGGCGCGGTGGCATGACGCGCCGACATGCGGGTGTGCACCGTGTGTAGGCGCGGTGATTTTGCGGGTGGGGGGAGAGAGGGGCGGGGTGTTCGTTGGGCTGACGCGCGCGTTGTTCGCAAAGTTTGACGACGAGCTGGGTCGAGGGGCGTACAAGGTGGTGTACCGTGCGTTTGACAGGGATTTGGGCATAGAGGTGGCGTGGAATCAGATACGCGTGGACGAGCAGGCGGATTTTGAGAAGCTTTGGAAGGAGATAACGATACTGCGTTCGTTGAATCACCCGAACGTGTTGGTGTGTCGGGCGGCTTGGGTGGACGAGCGGCAGCTCCACGTGGCGTTCATAACAGAGTGCATGACGAGTGGAACATTGCGTCAGTACGGTCTTCTATCTGTCTGTCTCTCGCTTTTTTTTTTTGGGGGGGGGGGATGAGCATGTTGCTGAGCGTGTAGTGGCACGGGCTAACGAGTGCTGAGTCTGTTTTTCTCCCTCTGCGCGTGAATTAGGTTTGTGAATAAGGCAAAGGGAGTGAAGCTCAAGGTGCTCAAGAGTTGGTGCACGCAGATATTGGAGGGGTTGAAGTATTTGCACACGCACGACCCGCCGATAATACATCGGGACATAAAGTGCGACAATTTTGTTCATCAACGGCAGTACGGGCGTGATCAAGATAGGTGATTTGGGTTTGGCGACGAACATACTGAGCTTCGCGGAGAACCGGTTGAGCGTGATAGGGACGCCGGAGTTCATGGCGCCCGAGTATTACGAGGAGCAGTACGACGAGAAGGTGGACATATGGGCTTTTGGCATGTGTTTGTTGGAGATGATTACGTTGGACTACCCGTTTTCCGAGTGCACGAATCCGGCTCAGATTTTCAAGAAGGTGTCAAGTGGACAGAAGCCGAGGGCGTTGAGTCGGATTAAGGACCCGTCGATATACGGGTTTATTTTGGAGTGTTTGAAGCCGGCGGCGCAGAGGAAGTCGTCGAGCGAGTTGCTGCAGCACGCGTTTTTGCAGAACATAGAGGACGAGGCGAACAACAGGAGCATTGAGTTGTGGAGCGACGCGGAGTTGGAGGCGATGCAGGCGCAGCAGCACGTGCAGTCCTTGTTGCCCTTGAGCGAGGAGTTGGAGGAGTTGGGAGCGCCGGGCCAGCAGAGGTCGTACGTGGGGGCGATGAGGAGGCCGGTGGAGCTGGGAGAGGAGAAGAGGGCGTTTGAGGTGGAGGTGTCTAAGGTGCCGACGGAGTCGGAGAGGGTGTCGTTTTCGCCGCCGGTGGTGCCGTCGGCGCCGATAACCATTCCGCCGAGGAGGGCGTGTCCGACGTCGTCTTCCGAGTTCATGAATTCCGTGCTGTACCAGACGCCGCCGGAGGAGGTGTTGGGGGCGGTTGCGGCGTTTTCGCAGCCGTCCCAGGTGGTTGAGGAGCACAGGGATTCGTTTTCGCTGCCGCAGGAGGTTGGCGCGCAGGTCGAGGCGCAGATGCCCCACGTGTCCGTGGCCTCGTCGCCGGGCGCGGCGCCCCCGCCGTGCGACGCGCCGTATTTGAATTTGGCGCTTCATCTGGGCGTGGAGCCCCATTCCACGGTTATAGAGTTCGAATATTACCTGCACGTTGACACGCCGCTCGACGTGGCGGTCGAGATGGTGCACGAGTTGCACTTGTCCGAGTCGTTGGTCGACATGATTCGTCATTGCATCGAGTCGAAGGTCAACGAGTATCTCAGGATCGAGGATCCGCGGAAGTCGCCCGCGCCCCCGGACGGCCACGAGCGGCCGGACCGGCCCGCGGTCAATAGCGTTGCCGTCACCTCGTCTCCCAAGCCGGACGGCTTGGTCAGTGACTTGATGCACTTCCGCCACGATCCATTTTCTTCCCTCAGTTCCAAGCACCTTTTGGCGCCTCAGCACCACCCTACGCCGCTGCTCGTTGCCGAAAACACCGCCGCCGCGCCGAGCGCCCACCTGGGCCCTCCCGCCGCGCAGGTCCGCGACCGACCCGCTCAAGCGCCACCGGCCGACGTCTCCGACTCGCCCCTGCTCACCAGGCACCCCACCTCCATCGTCGACATACCGGTGCCCGGAGCGTCGCTGCAATCCCGCGACCCGTCGTCCCGTCCGGCCGACGAGCAGCAGGCGCCCTTCTTCAACCCGACTCCCGACGTCCCCGTCCAACTGAACGGCCTGCTCGCTCTGAACCTGGCCACCTACTCCCTTCCCTACATCAACCTCTCCGTGACCGAGTCCCCCACCGGGCCCTCGGAGGGCCACGACAGCCTGTCCAAGCCGCCCAGAACCGGGTCGCTCCGCTACCAGCGACACCCCCACCTCAAGCACGCCTTCCACCTGCACTCCGGCGACCCACATCCCATCTCCCAGCCCGAGCTACCCGAGCCCAAGCGACTCAAGGAGCCCTTCCTGGAAACAGCCATCCACCACTGCCTCGACCACCCTCTCTCCCCCCCCCCCTCCTGCTCGCTTCACCATGCTCCCATCGACCTGGCTCCCGCCGCCGAACTCCAACCGTTCCGCGACGTCGCCAAAGTCAACGCCTCCACCTTCGACGCCGCCCTCCGCGCCTTCAACGGCGGCAACTCCCTCCCCTCCTACCAGCAACCCCTCCATCCACTCTCCCAACCCCCCCCCGTCCACCAACAACATACTCACCTCCTACGACGAGGCCATCAGCCAAGCCTCCTCTCCCCCCTGTCGCCTCGACCCCCTCTCCTCTCTCTCTCAACCCCAACTCCCCCTCCCCCCCTCCAACCTCTCCTCCTCTCACCCCACCCCCTTCCCCCCCCCCGACCCCCTCGGCTTCATCGACCCGCTGCCCCCCCATACGACAGCTGTTCCCTCCCTCTTGCTCCCCCCCCCCTCGACCTCATCTCCACCCCGTTCGGCGACGTCGTCATGCCGTCCTCCACCGGCGCCAGCGACCCCTACTTCGGCGTCCTTCCGCCCAACGGCAACCCCTAGCCCCCCCGCCGACCCCCCCCCATTTTTGACACCCACCTGCAAGAACGCGGGGACGTTGTACCCAAATACACGCAAAAAAAAAAAAATTTTCCCCCCCCCCGGTCCGTCTCTTTTTTTTTTTTTTGCTCGTTTGTCTTTTTCTCTCGACCCCCCCCCCTCCCCACTCCACCCCTCGTCGCCATGTCCACCGAGCGCGCCGTCTACCTCCGAGTCCTCGACAGCCTCCGCATCTCCGACAAGAGGGTCCAGAAAACCGCCGTCTCGCTCATGCGCTCCGTGAAGTACAAAATACACGCCTCCATGGGGCCCGACGGCTTCAAGCAGCCCAGCAAATCCGTAAGCCCCCCCCCCCCCACACACACCAAACCCACCCCCCCCACCTAACCCCCCCCCCAGAACCTTCTCGAGCAGGCCTACTGCATCTGCGCCCACTTCTCCTGCAACCGGTACGCCTCTTACTCGAACATCGCTCAAACAAACAAAAAAAAAAAAAAACGGCTCTCTTTCAACCTGATTTCCGTTAAAACTCTCCTCTCGCCTCCACCACGCCCCTCCCTCCCAACTCGTGGCGCCCTCTCGCTCACCACTCCCTCTCGCTCACCACTCCGCCCCCTCCTCTCCAGCTTCCGCCTCTCCTTCGACCTCCAACTCGCCATCCACCTCTTCGGGTTCACCAACCGCACCTACTGCACCACGTTCGACCTCGTCTGCAACCTCCTAGACATCCCTCGACAATCCATCTCCTATCTCTGCGACGAACTCGGCTGTCCCTCCGTAAAGGACGCCGCTCTCTCCCTCTACCTCCGCTACAGACAACGCTCGTGCTACAACCTAGACCTGTTCGTTCTCTACAGAAACCACGACCATTCAATCCTCGCCGCCGTCGTCTGCGCCCACGAAAAACTCTCCCTCGAACTCCCACCCTCACTGCTTCTCCACGTCGACTCCTCCCGCTCCGGCTCCTGGGACAGCGTCTACTCCGACATGAAAAGGGTCGCCAAACTCCACCCGCGCCACTGCCCCTCCCGACCCTCCCACAAGACCCCAACCCCCAGCTCCTCTCCTCGCGTCGCCTTGACAGCTCTCACCAAACCACAAAACGACGACGCCCACCCGCTCTCACCTCCCCTCCCCTCCCCCTCTCCCAACTCCCGAGCCCCCTCTCCCGAGCCCCACCAGGCCATCTCCCCCACCTCCCGAAAAGACCGCGCCGCCGAGGAAAGCCGAATTCTCGCTTGGAAGCAAGCCGTTCTCTCCTCTTGCAACCACTGAACTCCCATCCCCCCTCTCTCGGCTCTTCCAATCCACCTCTCTCCCCCCCCCCACCCCTCTTCGGCTCGCGCACCCCCTCGCGTCGGCACCCGCTCCCACTCACGGGCGCCACACGCCATCGCCCAGTCCGCGCCGTTCGCGCGCTGACAGGTGAGGAGAAACCTAGCCGTTAGCACAAAAACACTTTTTTTTTTCACCTGTCAAAAACTCTTGGCACTCATGTCCGAGCACAGACCCTCCAGGGCCTCCGCCTGAGAAGCCAGCATCAGCTCCTCTATAAACGCGTCCAGGTACTCCCCGTTCATCATTCGGTCCATTCCGTGAAGCGTAAGCCCAACTCGGTGATCGGTGATGCGGTCTTGCTGGAAGTTGTACGTGCGAATGCGCTCGTGACGGTCGCCACTCCTAATCTGCAACCTCCGACTCTCGGCGCGCTGGTTCGACAGCCTAGTCCGCTCCAAATCGTAGAGACGCGCCTTCAAAATCTTTAGCGCCTTTTGCTTGTTGCTGTGTTGAGAACGCTCGTCTTGTATACACACGGCTATTCCCGTAGGAATGTGTGTAATTCTAACGGCGCTGTCCGTAGTGTTTACGTGCTGTCCTCCCGCTCCCGAGGATCTCTTCGTTTCAATTCTCAGGTTCTGCGGGCGCAGGTCTATGTTTATGTCTTCTGCCTCCGGCAACACCGCTACCGTCGTCGTGCTTGTATGAACGCGCCCCAGCGTCTCCGTCTCCGGTATCCTCTGAACGCGGTGAACGCCCACCTCGTACTTCAACATACCATACGCCCGATCACCCTTGATGCACGCGGTCGCCTCGCGCAGCCCGTCGACGTCGCTCTCTGTCAAACTCAACGTCTCAAACGACCAACTCCTTCTCTGTGCGTAGCGCTGATACATCTTGTACATGTCCATCGCGAATAGCCCAGCTTCCAATCCCCCGGTTCCCGGACGAATCTCTATAATCGCCGACCCTTCATCCGCTGCATCTTTCGGCAACAACCCTAGTAACAAGCTGTTTTCTAAGTCGCGAAGACCGCCCATAACCTCTCCGTATTCCTGCTCCGCCATCTCGCGCAACTCCGCACATGATCCGGCGTCGCTCGCCAACTTTTTCAACTCTTCCGCTAGCTTCACCTGTCTGTCGTATTCTTCAATCATGTCCACCTCCTCCTTCAGGCTCCTCGTCATTTCCGCTGTCCCCTTCGGGCTGGGACCAACCACCTTTCGCGCACACCTCCTTAGTCCCCCTTCCTTTTCTTCGATGGAGCTCCTCTACGACCGTACCTCTCTTTGAAGCTTCTCGTTCAGAGACCGATATCTTTCCACCTTCGCCTGCATAGCCGCTCGAATCTTGGGTGTGATTCGAAGCTCCGGCTTCCCTTCAACGCGCTCTCCGGGTCAGCAACAAAAACAAACAAAAATAAAAAAAAACCAGCACCCATACTTAGATCTCCGACCGACGCATATTGCTGCCTCCTCCTAAGCACAGGAGGTACATGACTCTGCGTCTTCCGCTCTGTCCGATAAAGACACACATGTCAGTGATCTCTTCCCAAGAAAAAACGATTACGAATAAATACAAACCCCCGCCCTCTTTGCTTTACTTACGTAGCACACGTCGCAACATAAGTGCGAAAAAAAATGAAAAAAATCCCTCTGAATTTTTTATTTATATATATGGCCCCACTTCTCAAAGCTCGTCTAATTCTTCGGTGTCGAAGTTTGCAACTAACGGTTGAAGTGCATTCATGATCTCCGAGGTGGGTATGTATTGCATCAGCTTGTCAAACCCTTTTTCTTTAAGTTTTTGCAACTCTTCCTTGATGCGTTCCGGGTTTTTTTCCAAATGCTCTATAATTTTCGTGTAAACTTTGTCATATATCGCTCGTTGATCCTCCGTGAGCTTTCCAGAGTATTCGCGGTAGTACTCCTTCATGGATTTGATAATCTCTGGAAATTTTTCTTGTATGGATTCGGACACGTTCGCCAAGATGTCATGGCCCTTGTTGAAGGTGCCGTTGATAGCACCCTTGACGGTGCTGACAGTCTCCTTGGTCTTGTTGGAGGCTTTTTCATAGGTGCTTTGAGCTGCATCATAAGTGTTTTGAGCTGCGGCGCCGAATGTGTCCTTGATCTTGGACGTCTTTGAAATGATCCCTTGGGCGTATTCAGATAGCGCCTTGATGGTGTTCGCACCAGTGTACCTCAATCCCTTCTCATGTTCCTTGTTGAATAACTTGATAGTTGGGTAGGAGTTGATTTCGTATTTTGAAGCAATTCTTCTATATTTATCTGCGTCGATTTGCGCGACCACGAAGTCCTTATTGGAAACCTTCTTCGCTAATTCTCGCCAAATGGGCTCCAACCTCTTGCAATAACCGCACCAGGGGGCATAAAAGTCAACAAGAACGTTTTTGGACTTCCCATACACGACGGAATCGAAGTTCTTGTCAGTTAACGTCACCAAAGTTCCCTCGGATATTTCTTCCTTCGACTCAAATATTTTCTCCTTTACCCACGACACGATCTCCTCATGGGAATAATCGCCTTCATACCTGCAATGCACAAAAGTACCTGTCAAAATGTCTAGCTCAAAAATGCAGCTATTTGTGTTTTTCGAGCGTACTCTAACGTATTTTTCTTCGAGAAGAGTTTGACGACCGGGTGCTGCTCGATGTTATGTTTGTCTCTGATATCCGGGTATTTGTCTCTGATATCCGGGTATTTGTCTGTGTCTATTTTTGCCACAACCAAGTTTTCGCTTCTGAGCGCTTTTGCAACTTGTTCGTATTCCTTTTGTTCGCGCGCACGTGGTCAGTTTCGTCTTCTCGAGCGCACTGACTGAATTCCTCTCGTTCGTACCGGTTCTAGAACCTCCCAATGTTTCCACCTGTCAAAATTGATGACACATGTCAATTGAAAAAAAAAAAGAAGGGCATTTTTTATGTCTTCCTCAGCGACTTTTGAGCTCGAACGCTTCGAGTTATTTTGTCTCAACCGACCTCGATTGGGCATCGTCGAACGTACCAGGATACATAAAAGCTCACCAGCGCATGGTCATTCTCTGCCAATGTCTTATAGAAACTAGTTGAATCTAACTCTAAGACGTTTCCACACCAGGCAAACGCCAGGATGCTACACAGAACTAGCACGGCTAGTGACACCGACTGTTTCATTTGTGAGGGGCTGAGAAAAATAACGTTTTATCGTTGCCCGAAATAAAAAAAAAGCACGCATGAGACCATAGAGCAAATTTTTGTCTACGTGACCTCGACTAGTTTGAAATCTTTTCGTGCACGGTCGGCGACCGCCAGGGCATCGTATCTGCGCTACGTACACGGAAGGCGCATTCCCGTGTAGTGTACGTTTCGACTTTGAATCCCATCAGATCGCATCATGAATTTTGGCGCCAATTGTGTGTCTTCACTTGCTTTTGATGCGCACTCGACCTTCAGAGGGGACGATGTCCGAGTTCCTGACGGACACGAGAGAATTGTTGGACATCACACGCGGGTACGAAAATAGACTCTCTAATCATTTTTTCCATGTTGCTGAATCCACAGAATGAAGCCCTTCGTCGTCTGAAACCAACTATGAACTTGATGGATCTCAGCATTCCCTCGTCAATAAAAACTGACCGATTTTTTTGAGTGTCTGAAATTTTTTTTGTGCTTAGCCCGGAGGACGGGCAACAACACGACATCGGCAGCGCCCACGCAAGAATACTTTTCTAGACCGCGCACGACTCATGAAGTACTGGATTCGGTGGAATTCTACGCAAAGAAGATGTGCAAGGCGTTGATTTCAGTTCTATACAACAGATCGTGTGTGTATGACAAAAATTTAGGTTTTTTTTTCGGTCACTCCTTTTAAAATTTTCATTCACTTCGAGGCCACGTACCCCTTCGTGCCTGGGTTTTCCTAGCATATTTCTTTTCTATGACTGAATATAAATTGGTAATTGTCGGTACGTTCAAGAATAATTTTTCTGGAGTATATACGGTGTCGGACGCCTCTCTCAAGGCTCATTATGAACAGGATTCTTCGAGACATCTACAGACGAATCCTGAGTTGCATGAGGGTCGATCACAAGAGGGGGTGAAGATTCTAGTGGAATAGTTGGGTGCTTCCGTGAATAGTCTCAATCGCTTATGCCGCGTACATGTGCCGCTTCTTTTTTTTTTTTTTTTCTCTTTCGTCGACCTGAAACGTGTATCTCACTCATACAGGTGGCGGTGGCGTGGGGAAGTCGGCCCTGACCATACAGCTGATTCAAAATCATTTCGTCGATGAGTATGATCCAACTATCGAGGACAGCTACCGCAAACAAGTAACAATCGACGATGAAACCTGTCTCTTAGATATACTCGATACGGCAGGTACGGCATGTTCTCCAGGCAGAGGAAGGGATCCATCTCTACGCTTGAGAGAAGGCTTTTTTTGTGATGTCCTCCTTTCGCGAGACGTCCCTTGCGGGGTTTTTTTTCTTGCTGGAATTTTTTCTGAGAAGTCCGGGACGCAGATCCTTTCTCTCTTTCTCTGACACGCTTGTCTTCTTTTGGCAAAAACAGGACAAGAAGAATATAGTGCTATGCGCGACCAATATATGCGTACCGGTCAGGGCTTCATTTTGACCTACGCCATCACCTCCAGGGCATCTTTTGATGAAATAAGTGTCTTTAGAGAACAAATCTGTCGAGTAAAGGATGTAGACAATGTGCCCATCGTCATTGTGGGGAACAAATGCGATTTGGAGCAAGATCGACAAATATCCAATGCAGAAGGAATGGAACTCGCTAAGTCTTGGTCCGCGCCCTTTTTTGAAACGTCCGCAAAAAACAGAATCAATGTAGAGGAAGCGTTCTTCGAACTAGTCCGTGAAATTCGAAGATCAGATATGGGTGTTCGCGCCAAAGTCAGCACCAAGAGAGGCAGTGGCAACGTCATTAAAAAATGTGCTCTCTTCTAAAAAACCCTTAAAATAAAGACACGATTTTAAAAAAAAATTCTGTTATAACCGTCAATTCTGTTTCATTCCTAACACCATGACTCCATCTGCTTGCGAAGAACACACACTCGATAGGCTCACTCAACCGAATCCGTGTGCCCCTACACCTGGCGGCCCTCCCAGCTTGTCTCAACCCCTCACAACTCGTAGATTCAACAAGCTGAACGAAATAACCGCCTGGCTTCGACAACACAACATCCAAGAATGCGGAGATACGCTCGGACGTGGAGGGTTCGAGCTTCTGAGCGACTTCGTAGGCATCAACCCCATGTTTCTTTCCCCTACTCTGCGCGCTGCTGGCGTATCTTCCACTCCTCATCGATCTAAATTGAAAAAAGCCATACAAACCTCCAACCTCAACAACACCCATACACCCAACTCCTCTCCTCCAAACAGCGTGTTCGAATGGCTACAAAGAGAAAAGCTTTCCCAATACGCCAAAAAAATATTCAAACTCCACTTAGACCAATTAGAAACCTGGGCACTTCTCAGTCCCATGGACCTAGAACTCAGACTCGACAAAATAGGCGTCTATAAAATAGGACACAGGTGCAGATTTCATAAAGCTCAGCGTTCTCTCTCTCACTCCCTTCGCAATAACCGCGCCCCTCTCCAGCCAATCCACCATAACCTTCTTCCCTGTCAAAAACCTGTCAATTCACCCCTCCGATTACAAAACGCACAAAACATTCCCTTCTCCCCCCCAGAACATCTCAAACTCCCCCACAACTTCAACGAACTTGTCAACGATGCACGCTCTAACCTCTCTCGCATCCACTTCTCCTCACCCCCAACTCCCCGCTGCAAAACTGATCTTCATGTCAAAAAAAACCTGTCAAATTCCACACACTCTCAATTGCCGAACCATGTTCAACTACACACGTCCAACCGCATTCTAGACTACACCGCCGCCCTCTCCACGCCCACTCACCTACCCTGCACTAACTCCTCTCATCCACACTCTGAACGCGCCATCCTCCTCGTCAACCTCGCCAGACGTTCCTCGAAAACCGGACACATCTCTGAATCCCACGAGCACATCACCCATGCCCTCCGTCTCTCTTGCCTCTGCGCACGCTATGCCATAGGCTGCCTGCTTTTTCAACAGGCGAATGCACTCATCCCAAACAAACTCGCCTTTCCACTTCTTCACATGGCAAAAACGCACTTAGAAAAAGCCATAGACCTCACCGAACATGTCAACCCCCAACTATTCCATACTCTAGGAAACATAGAAATTCTCCTCGGAAACATAGAATCATCTATAGGATGGTGGAACGTCGCACTAGAGTTGGACCCCAATGACAGGCTGTCTCAAACAAAAATGGCAGAATGCTATTATAAACTCGCTCAGCACTTCGCCAATCATAAAGACCGACAAACTGAAGCCATACATTGTCTCAATGTCGCCCTATCTTACTCTAACAGCAATAGAGAACAATTTCCGACACTTTCAACTTCTCAATAAAAAAAAATTTTTAGGCGTTAATTTTTTTTTATTGTGCTCATAGAGGATCTAAAAAATAGACTGCCCCTTTTACAGCAACACCCCAAGAGATGAAGGTAAGAAACAGAGTAAAAGACTTCTTGAGCACGGCCTGACTCCAGCCGCTGAGCACACCAAGAAGCTATTTACTTCACTAGTAGCCTTGCTCAGTCAAGTAATCAACGATCTTTTGGACCTCCTTGTTACAGTTTCCAATATATTGCTTATCATTATGAAAACCAATTACAAATGCCTGTGAACATAACGGCCATGGTCAGAAATATCCATCAGTTATCAACTGCGCTATGTGAAAAGATACGAACCTGCTTTGTCTTGCCAATGCATATTCCCGTAGCTTTGTCTCTCCCGAGAACTACGTGATCGTCGCCCCGAATGAACATGAACTTGGTACCAGCGAGCTTAATACCGGAGCTAGAAAAGTTGGGCCAGTTGCACACGATATTGGTGATTTCCTAAAAATAGTTTACATTTTTGTTAAAAAAAAATTTTCACCGCTCTACCCCCCCCCTCTTATGATGGCAACACGTACACTTGACGTTATGTTCCATCCATTGGATGCAGCCCAAATAGATCCATTCGGACCCACGATCGCAGCCTGCAAAATGCAAAGAGTCAGTCTCTACTCGCCAATTCAAGCGCGTTTTATATAAACGGCCCGTAATGCACGAAAATCCAGCGCGTACTTTATCAACGTGACCGGTGTTGGTAAGGTTCTTGATATAGTCAGTCCAGGACATTGCTTAAGAACAATATATTCGCTAAGACCGAGAACGTGAGATGCTCTTGCGGGTTAGTTATGTTCACACATACATACAGAGCTTAACTTCAGTAATGCGCGCCGTGATAGCGAGCTAGATGCAAGCGAACTCTGTACTCTGTGGTAGAGGATGGATGCACCCTCCCTCAGAAAATATTCAGGTCTAGAGCATAACATACATATAATCTGATAACGAGGAGATAACTGAATTAAAATGACAGTATAACTATTAAAAAAATAAAAAATATTACTTGGTCAAATTGTGTCTTAAATTCTTGTTTCGGTGCATTTTTATCAACATCTACAGCCCTTGATCTTGCAACTATGTGAAATTTCCTTATATGAACCACTGTTACGTGCATTCTCCCGCGCCCAGTAACTTAAAATTGGAAAAGCCGATTGCGCATAAAGGGCATTCCTAAGAGAGTTTATTTTATAAATAAATCGGTAATAACTCAATTATTGTGTTTTATAGTATGTAAGCTATATCTCAATACAGCTCTATAAAATCATGCGTTTTCACATTCAATATGAGTTTCGATCATTGATCGAACAATTATTCGCAGTGTGCAATACTCGAAGCAGTTCGATTCTTCGGGTTGTGACACTACAGCAAAAAAAATCTAACGTGGCTGTTGGGATAACTCCCGTGCTTTCATAAAATTCTATTCATTCTCTTTCTTAATGTTGTACGAATTTTGCTCGCTGAAACTTCTCTCAGCTTCTAGCGTTTCCCCAATTGACTCCAAAACTCCTCGCTTGCTTGACTTTGACTCGGGCCACTTAGGCATGCTCTTCAACGGCGTACGCTGGTTGAGCCATGTCGAAAACCTTAACATGCACACCGCTACATTGTCTGCTACATGATTGCTGTCTCCGAAGTAGTGCTTCCAATTTTCGAGTGCCATCTCGACAAGCCTTCGACATGCCACCTCAGAATTCGAATGACCAATGTTTTCTTCGAAGTTTCCAGTCGCTATAGTTAATATCGCATCGTGATTCACCACATCGAATAGGCCATCTGTTGCTACGACTAAGACAACATCTTCGGGCCTCACTTGAAACACATGAATATGCGGTGTATGAATCACTCCATAATGTTTCAAAAAATTATGACCTAAAGCCCGAGTCATCGCGAGGCGGTGAAAGCAGTAAACAGGATCCTTCGGACATATGTAACCGTTGTAAAATATGGAGTTTCTAAAATCCTGCTTTATTCGCCTCTGCTCATCAAAATTGTTATGTACGCTATCATTGGTCGTCAACACTTTCGCCACAATTGTCTTTTTTTCTGCATCATACCTACCCATAATAGCTTCGCTGTCTCCACAATTCGCTACTAATAGCTGTTTTCTTGTTTCCCAATAGATGCAAACAACTGCAGTTGTACCGAAATCTTGTAGAAAAATATACGGACAATTCGGCGCAGCATAATAACTCACTTGATCTTCTGCTTCTCTCAATTTAAAGTAATGTCCTTCGTGCTCTAATTCAGTTAATGACTCATATTCGTCAATAATTCGCCTATGCGCATCTTCAAACATCTTGAATACCGTCTTTTCGTGCGCACGCATCGAAAATGTTACTTTCGAACATGTCAAATACCTTCGAAGTCCCTCTCGAAAAAACTCGCTCGCCAATCTTGACGCAGTCTCTCCATGCTTCCCATGACCTATAAGAAAACCATATCGTTAAACTTGATGATCGCGCAAAAAATGGAACTTTATATGTTTGTATATCGTACCATCAAAGACGCCAATTACTACCACAGAATCTCCATCTTCGGTCACCAAACGGTCAAAAAAAAAACATCCTGATTCAAGTCTCCATATCTTGTGCCAGGATCTGTAAAGCCTGCTAACAGATCATCAATCCTGCATTGTCCCTCGCTCTCAAAGAGTTATGCCAAAAATTTCATATAATCTCGTTAGCAAAAATCAGTGAACACGATTTTCTCTGCACATAAGCATTAGCACTTTTTCTTTGTCCTTCTCTCTTTAACAAGATCAAAATTGGAACGAAGACCGAACGCATACTATTGAGGTTTCAGAGTTTGGTTCCGTCGTCGAAGTCGTCTGCTTATCGATAGCACAACTTTCTTCTGGCGAGCATATCGCATCGTCACCAATTTTACGATATTTTTGAATACCATACATCTCAATTTCATCATTCACTTTACTAGTCGGTTCTCTGTTTGATGCCATATCTTCACTGGTTTTTATTCGTGCGTCTATAGGTAGCCGTGAAAGATTTAAATCTCGGTACGAAAACGCTGCTTGAAAAGTACTTTTTTTTTTTAAGTACATAAAAATTTCGAGGCAGTGAATTGAGTGCCCTGAGTGCGATGTTTTCGCGTTCAAAAAGTGACGGAGTGGGGTCCAATCTGGTTCTAAAAGGGTATATGTAGATTCTAGATTAGTCTTCAAAAAGCATTAGGCATCAGGGGGATAAATTTGGTTTTTTTAGAAACGATGATGCGCGCGTACAGTGCAAAAAAGCAGTACACAATTTTGGTTAAAAGAAATCATTTTTTTGGTGTTTTTTTGCACAATTACTGCAGATTGTTGATATGCATATGAAGACTGGTGGACTAGTGCGTCATGTTCAGACATGATTCTATTGTTTTTTTAGGATTCTAGTACTTTTAGCACTTAGAATCATCTTTTTCTCAATACCAGTTTGGCCTTTCATTTCAGGCCGTACAACAGTTTACTAATGTACAGAATCTGTCTTAGAAAATTGGTTGGTATCTTGGTGACAGGAAGGCCAAAAAATCGCATTGGATCAAATTCGACGCGTTTGTGCGGTGCGTACAAAAAAAAGAGTGCGGAATACGCGATGTATAAAAGAGCGAGAATTTGCATTATGTCCACTGAATTCATCGCGAGAATGGAAGAGCGTTTTGACTCTTTGATTTCCTTCTTCGAGCTGACTTTTCGCATTTGGGTACACCTGAGCATAGAAGCCAAGGATATAGCTTATGCGCATTGAGTTGTAATGCAGAAGTGGAGGAATCTGACTATGATGTGATTCTATTGAAATTGACCGACCAGTTGTCTGTGGAGAACACAAATCCGGAGGCGAGTGCCTTGATAAGGAGAATGGAATTGATCATTAACTCTAACCCTCAAGCAGCTGTGGTTGATTCTATTGAAGCACAAAGATTGACCGTAAATCGAAGGGTGATGCACGAACTCATCAAGCGTCTGAGCAACGTAGAGTGTACGTGACAGGCGTATATGGAATTTTTTTTATCGTAATTATTTTAGCCAACGTGGTTTTAGATATACAGTGTCCATTAGGATTTGTGCTGAACAGTGAGGAGGATTTGAGATCTTTTTCATCTGATTTATCGTTTCCGTGTATGGTCAAATCTGGGCAGGCATCGGGGAGTTTGATGGCCCACGACATGGGGATAGTTTGGAGTGCCAAGGATTTTGGCATTTTTCCCTATCCCATTTATGTAGAAGAGTTCATCAATCACGATGCCACGCTTTTTAAGGTGTATGTGCTTGGAGATTACATTTCGGTGGTGACGAGGAATTCTTTGCCGAATTTTCCGCGTTCAGGTTATCATCCTCCTATTTGTTTCAACAGTCAAGAGTGGAAGCACACATTGCCGCCGGAGTACATGTTTGAATACACGGGGAAGAGTCCAAGGCCGTCCGACGAGGTGGTGAGAGGGTTGGCTTCAGAGATCAAAAGACTGTCAAATTTGACCCTTTTAGGGTTTGACGTGATTGTCAATGCGGAAAGCAAGAAAATGTGTGTTGTAGATTTGAACTATTTTCCAGGTGCGAATAGGTGTGAGGGGTGATTTTCTCGTGTTGAAGGTGATTGATTTCTCTGACAGAGTTGTTGCAGATTACATGGGGGTTGAGAGTCTGCAAGAGAGGCTGCTTTCGCATTTGATTAAGGCGTGTGAAATGAAGAGAAGGGAGTTAGGGGGGCGATAAATGGTCTGTGCATAGGCGTGCGTTGAAAGGAGGTGTTTAGAGGAGGGGGAAGGTGTGCGTGATTCTGAGGATGAAAAAAAAGAGAAGGGTTGACAAAAGAAAAGAGCATATTTTTTGGAGGGTATGGGTGTTTTACATTTTTTCGACTGGTTTTTGGGTCGGAAGGAGTCCGAATCTGCGTTTTAATGTGATGCGGTATTTGCTGTAGATGTCAGCGGGAGAGAATCTAGCTGGAGGGAGGGGGTTAGAGAGAGGGTCTAGACGGCAGGAGAGAGGGTAGGCGTGCGTACCGGGATGGGCGGGCATGGTGCGGGTGCCGTCAGGGGCAGATTTCTTTAGGACGGGTTAGAGCAGGGTTTTAGGCGGGAGAGGGCGAGGGAGAGAGAGAGGCGTGCCTTGAGGGTGTAGATGCGCGTCCCGGTTTCTGGGTCGATATAGAAGTAGAGGTGCATAGTAGAAGAGTGAGAAGGAAGATACGGGTAATCTTTGAGAGAATGTGATGAAGTGTGTGTGTGTGGTATTTGGCTAATTTATAAGAAAAAATAAGAAATGATAGGGGGGAAAGTTGATGTGGTGAGCGTTGGTTGTGAAGCGCGGTGGTGTACGTGAGCGTGAGAGGTTGGGATAGGGGTGTGTGTGGCGTAGGTGGGGGCGATGCGAGTTGTTTTAGGAGGTATTGGTTTTCTGTGGAAATCGGAGAGTTGTTAGGTTGGATGAGAAGTTTTATAAAGCGGGGTGGTTTTTATAGATGCTTGCGTTGGTTTGAGTGTTAGAAGAGGAGTCTTTTTATGAGATTTGGTTGTAAGAATTTGCAGAGTGTTGGGTGATATCTGGAGTACGTTGGAGATAGTTTTGACAAGGTGCTTGGGACTAGGGGTGAGACAAGGCGTTACAGCGCGTGCACGTTTGGAAGAACAGAGACTCTATGGGAGAAGGTTTGATGAAAAGAGCAGAGCCCGACGAGCGGTCTTGGTGGAGCGTTTTGTGTCGAGTATGGAGAGAGAGTGGTGAGAAAGCGTTCAGGAGGAGGGAGGTGTTTTACGGGTCGTCCAGTTGCGAGGGGGGTGGCGCGAGGAGTGGAGAGATGAAGGGGGATGGAGTTTGGGTTGAGGGAGAGGGGGGCGAATTGGTGAAATACGGTGGTGATGAGGGGAAGTTGATAATGGACCAAATTGGCAGGGAATTGGAACAAAGTGACGTGAGTGAGGGCGAGAAGGTGAGTGGTTGCAGGGATTCACCGGGGGGTCATGAGGAGCAGTGGATCGATTTGGTGAGCGAGAGGGAGCTCGAGAAAGAATTGTCGGTGAAGGAGGTCGAGAAGTTGAGAAAGGAGGAAAAAAAAAGGACAGGAAGGGCGAGTGAAATAGGTACGAAGGCAGAGACGTGTTGCGATTTGTACGAGTTGCGGATGCGTGTGGCGGCCAAGATGCGCGCTTACGGATTTGAGTGACGTGCATGTGTGGAAAGTTTATGCGGTTTGGGTCGTGTTGCGTGATATGTGTGCGCGTGTATGGTGAGTGATGATGGGGAGGTGCGTGTGCAGCGGCGGGTTGGAGGAGATGTGGCTAACGCGGTGATGTCAGCGAGGAGCGTTTGTGTGTGCGAAAAGCCCTACAAGGTATGTTTTGGGAACGTGCGTCCGAGCGAATTGAGGGACGTGAGGTCGTTGGTGAGGGTGTTGAGCGTGTGCGGCGAGGTGGGGTCTAAGTGGTTGAGTAGGAGGAAAAAGATGATGGTGGAGAAGGGCAGGATGGAGTACAAGCGGATTGACCCCATGGAGATAGGGTGGCGAGAGTTGAGGAAGAGGATGGAGGAGCAGGAGAGAAAAGACGAGGAGAACATAGAGTTGGATCCGGAGACGCACATGGTAAGAGCAGGGGACATATATGCTATAGTCAGGTGGTTTGTGCGTCGTTGGAGGGGAGGCGAGAAGACGTTGCAGTTTTTGCACGCGTATCACGTGTATATCGACCATTTGACACTGCTAAGGGAATTGGTGGCTCTATATTTAGTACCAGTTGGAAGGTCGAAGGAACTAGGGTACCGCTGTCCGAAGATAAAGAAGGCGTTGGAAAAGGGAAGGCATCACGTCTGTAGATCGATTCGCCGACGCGTGCTTGCGATACTGAGTGATTGGGTGAAGTTTCGCTACGGATCGATTTATCGTTACGACGAACAAAAAAATTTTTTCAATTTTCTTTTTAAATTTATTTCAAAACTTCATCCAAAAAATTCGGAGCCGTTGTTGAAGGCTCTCCAGATGGCGTTGCAGCAGTCGCTCGAGCTGGCTCTACTTCGGTCTTTCTCGAGCGCGCCCTTTAACCATGCGGTTTCTCACGAGGTGTCCATACTTGACTTTTCCCCGTCGGTCATTGCGCAGCACATCACGATGACTCATCAGATGCTTGTCTCTCATTTGTCGCTGGAGGACTTTCTGTCCCCAGTGTCTCCGCCGTCATTGTCCAGACTCATCCGGAGGTTCAACTTTCTCTCGGCTTGGATATGTGCTCAAGTTCTCCAGCCTCGATCGTCGCCGAAGCACCGAGCTGCTGTCATATCACACTTCATCTACACCATGCACCACCTCCAGTTGCTACGAAACTACGACGGCGTCATGCTTGTTCTGTCCGCTCTGCACAACTGCTCTCTGTCCAGACTTCGCAAATCGTGGGGTCTCCTCAGTCCCCAATCCCTCTTGTTGCTCGAAGTGTCCTCGAATTTGTTCTCTCGCAACTCGTCGCTCTACAGAATGTTCATCGCTCTCCACCCGCCTCCCTGCTTCCCGGTCTTGGAGACGCTCCTCAGAGACCTCACCATCATCAACGAGAACAGCACTTCCATCCACTCGCACCCCGTCAACCTGCACAAACTGCTGCTCCTCGGAAAGTCGCTCCAGCTCGCGTCGAAGTCGCTCCTGAAGCCATACATGCTGTCCACCAACCCGCACCTCGAGGCGCTCATTTCGTCCTCGGAGTGCCCGTCCGACCAGGAGCTGTACTCCAGGAGCCTGCAGCTGGAGCCCGCGCACAAGCAGTCGCGCTGCATTCACGTGTCTTCTCCAACGTCGCTGTTGCTCAAAATGAAGCACAGCAAGGCGCATCCGGATAAATAGAGACAGACCGTCGTGCGCGGGAACTGGGAATTCGCGCGACCTTCGCGCGCACACAAAACACGCACTGCATGGAGGACTACATACTGCGACGTGTACGCCAAATGTTGCGTGTACACAGATATACAAAAGAGCCGTACACAACGGACGTCTACGACCTCGTGCGTGTATACGCTGTGTGTAGGCCAACCTCGTGAACGGGGCCGCTGTCCACGGAATAAAATGAGGCGTCGCGTCACTCGGCGTCGTCGCTCTCTCGTCCGTTAATTTCCTGTTTTTTTTTGGGGAGCAGGCGACAAAAGCGGCCGTTTTTCTTCCAGGCGATTGGTGGTTTATGTTTTATTTTTGAGTTTTTTTTTTTTGCGCGGAACGCACGACAGACGAGCACCGCGGTCGCACGCCGTCCGTCGCGAAGCCCGCTGATTGTACGAAAGCGGCGCGAATAATCGTTCCTCGGGGGGAAAGCTCCCTCTGTAAAGGGAGCTACAGCTTCACATCCGAATTTCGAATTATCGCCTCCAATTCGGGTATCCTTGGCAAGAGAGTTGTGTGCAGAATGGATTTCAGAGCGGCGATCTGGAGCATCAGGTCTTCTATGGTGTTTTTGGCTTCTCTCTTGGCGATATTGAAGTCTTGCACTTGTATTCGACGGTTTTCGGACGCGTCCACCATCTTGTATTTTTGCAGAAAGGGCGTTATGGACGGGGGAGGCGGTGGAGCCGCGTAGATATCGTCAGATTCGTCCGGCAGTTCGTTCACCACTTGAGTGAGTTGTTCGAGTTTCTGCTCGTACTTCTCGATGTTCTCCTTCGCGATGTAGATAGCCTTGATCAGTGCGACCTCTTGTCAGAACAGAGTGCGCAATCGAGAGAATCAGTGTCAAGGAGGCGGCGGAGAAATATAGGTGCAACCTCGCACACAAAAAATTTTTTTTCAAAGGTGCAAATGAATGCAACTCGTACTGCTCAGCACGCTCTCTCTCTCAGTAGCGTCCATCTCCTTCACTGATGGGTTCAGTTCGAGGAGGTTGGCATCTCCCATGCTGCTCATCTGTGGTGGGGCGGTGCGTTTTCTTCGAGTTAGAGGAGCGAAAGTGGGGGTGCTCGCGTTCTGTCAGTGGAAACACGCGCTGGATGGCCGTGCAAGGGGTCGGATACGGGTGCTTGACGCAGAGAAGAGCGTGTGGAAGAATGGGCGTTTTGGTGCACAAAAAACTTGTTAACAGCCAAATCTGTCAGGAATTCTGCAGACGAAGGTCGAGAAGTGCGCCCGTGCAATGAGAAGTGCGCGTGGGGGTATTTCGTCCTTATTTTACGTCATATAGCTGCGCATTTGCGTCTTGCGGCGCCAGTTCGCGGGGTGGAGGAGAGTGTGGAGAGAGAAAAAAAATTTTTTGAGTGTTTTTTTCGAGGGTTTTCGTTATTATTTCTCTATTATTTTCGCGCGATGGACATGTTGAGCGTGTCGCTGGACGATGTCGTTAGGCAGAATCGGAAGGAGATTAGGAAGCAGAGGGGCTCGGTGAGGCACCGTCGTGCCTACAGGAGGTTTTACCCGTATAATGTACATACAGTTCTTTGCGAGAGAGAGGGAGTTCGGGGTTTGTCGCGGTGGTTCATGGTGCTAGGGTGGGGGGAGGCACGGGCGAACCGGAGAATTGATCTCTGTCCGAGGGTGTTTTTTTTTTGAGTAGACTAGAGACGTGAAGCTGTGGGCTCGGCGCTTTTTTGCGATTTGGGCCTTATGTAACTGATTTTTTGTGGTAAAGCGTCGTGAGAGGCAGTCGTCTGCGGATGACGGAGCTAGGTGGGAGAACGACAAGTTCGAAGCGCACGAGAGGGGCGTTCAGCTGAGCCGAAGTCTCAGAAGGGCCAGAGAAGAGCGGAGTTACAAGGTCAGAGTTCAAGGCGTGGCAGATGGTGTGACCATGGAAGAGCTCGAGGTATGGAGAAACAATTTGTTTACCATCGCAGACAGAGAGGAAAGTGCTATGCGACGAGAGCGGCGGGCAGGTTGGCGAGAGAGAGGGTGAATTTGAACAGTCGCGTTGATCGTTTTTGGAATTCGTTTTTTCTCCTCACTGCCGCGCACGTGTGTGCACATTTACGTTGTGTAGTCGGAGTGATGAAGTTCTCATACAAGGCATTGCTTGTTGAAAAAGGAGTTGTTTAGCGCCGTGGGGACCATCAAGCACATCAGAACCCATAGGCGAACCGGCGCGGTGATCATCTATTTCGACACCAAGAAGGCTGCTCTAAACGCAGTTGAACTTTACAATGGAAAGTACGTCGTCACCTTTTGGCGCTACTGGAGAGAGGAAAGAGGCCTTTTGTTCCGCTACGGAGGGCTCGGGAGTTGTTTATATACAAACACACACGCAAAAGGCGTTTTCATTAACACTCCCCTTCGGTACTATGCGCGCCTTTCGCCAAAGGTCCCTAGATGAATCTTCATCCATGACTTTGAAAGTCGACTACATTCCTTACCTCGGCTCGGCTTCGGGCGGGCCCTCTTCTTCTAGGGGCCTCTTCAAGAATTTCTACGAGGAGGACAGCGTTCGAAACATCACTGTAACAGTTCTGTAGCTTTGTGAATACAACACCCAGTCCCAGTTGGCACCACGCACTTTTGTGTGTGGAGGAGGCGTATGGGAAAAATAAATCGAATTTTTTTTTTTTTGAGGTGTCGGAAAAATAGTTTTGAGATCAATCGAGCGACATCTGTGTCTGTGCCCACCTTGTCGGTACGTGTTGCCAGTCCGAGAGGGGTCTTTTTTTTCGCGGTGGTTTGGCGATGCCCGCCAGGTGCCCGTATCTGGGCGAATGCGTGCGATTGACTTTTTTTTAGAAGGATGTTCGAAAAGCAAGTCGTGATTGATTGTCGAGGTCACATATTGGGTCGGTTGGCGTCCACGGTTGCTAAGGAGCTGCTGTGCGGCCAGCGCATCGTTGCAGTCCGATGCGAACAAATCAACATCAGCGGCAAACTTCAGACCAACTTTTTTAAATATTTGTCCTTTTTACGAAAGCGCACCAACACCAACCCTCGTCGAGGTCCCATTCACTACCGATCGCCCGAAAAAATATTCTGGCGCGTGGTTCGTGGCATGATCCCATATAAGACGTATCGCGGCCGATGCGCGTTGCGCAGACTGCAGGCTTTCAGCGGCATTCCGGCGCCCTACACGAAGTGCAAGCGCGTAGTTATCCCTCAAGCTCTTCGAGTCCTTCGTCTGCGTCCAGATCGCCGTTTCACCGTTCTCGGGCAGCTTTCTTCTAAGGTGGGGTGGAAGCGCGCCGGAGTCATCAAGACATTGGAAAAGAAGCGCAAAATCAAATCTCAAGCATACTATCAGCGCCTTCTGGAGCATAGAAAGATCGAGAAACAAGCCAGAGAAAACCTGGCGGCTACCCTAGAACCCGAGCTCAAGGTTTTAGAGCACTATCACTTCACCCGTTAAAAGCCCCTAAATATAAAAAAAAACTCAGATGACCCCTTGATGCTAAAAGTTTTTTTTTAGAGCGGCGAGGGCCGAGCCGCAAAAAAAGAGAGACGGGCCTGGTGCGTTCCTAGAACGGAGAGAGACCAAAGCGGGCCGGAAGAAAAAAAAAAGCAAAAGAGGACCATACAGGTACATAGGCGTGCATACATATAGGGTATTGTACAAAGCCGTGTGTGGTGTCGGTGGGTACACGGGCGCCGTCTAGTCGTCGTCAGTTTTGTGGAGGATGAGCGACAGGAGGAAGAACGGGAGCCAGAGGAGTGACGATCTGAAGCAGAGCGAGGCGTTGGCGTTCGTGGGTTGCTTTGAGAAGTTGCGCGCGCAGAGGAGGCAATATATGGAGAGAGGCGACGTTTCTAGGATGATCCACGGTGACGTGAGGTGAAAATACGTCGATATCAGCGGTAGGAGAAATAGGGATGATGTCCAGATGAGGGTCTGCCGAGGCAACAAGGAGGGACGGACGTTGGAGAGCATTTTGTACCCGGCGACTTGGTAGTCGTGTCGGTGCTGCCAACTGAGACTATAGAAATGAGGAAGTTGCCACAAGAACAATATGAGGAACAGGAAAAGCGCGTGCGCGTCTAGAGTAGGGTAGCGGGCGGCATATCCTATGAGTGGGGGTATAGCGCCAACAACGGCGCCTATCCATGTGTTTGAATGATGGACGCGTTTAAAGGGCGTGTATACGAATGTATATAAGAACAAGTTTGATACGGACAGAATGGTAGCGAGGTGAGTTGAGAACAGTCCGAGTGTCAGCGCGCCAAGAATTCCATTGAACAGAGAAAAAGAAAATACCTGATTGGGCGTGAGTTTTTTGGCCGGAAGTGCTCTGTTTTTGGTACGTTTCATTTTAGAGTCATGATCGGCCTCCAAGTATTGATTCATAGAATTGGCGCTGGCGATGGTCATGGCCGTTCCGGCGAGCGTGGCAAACAAATTGACGGGATCTATCATAAGATTCGGACCGGACGCCATGAAGTATCCAAACAGCGTCGAAAAGAGCACGAAAGACGCGAGTCGAGGTTTACAAAGGGACAAATAGTCAAGAGACGTCTTCTTTACTTCTTCTTGACTAGGGAAAAATTCTTTCACCGCCTTCCAATTCACCAGCCGCTCGTCTATCAACTTATTGTAAGTCATCTGAGGCAGTGGCCCCACCGCGTCTTCCTCAGTTCGCCGCTCGCCTTCTCTTTCCAAATTCGTCATTAGGGAGAAAAAAAACAATTAGTGCAGTCGTCGCACCAAACACGCACGTGTGCCGTATAAGATGCATCCGTGCTCTCTGTACAAAAGTTTGATGTGACATACCTCTGACATACGCGCGACTGCTGAGCGCCGACTTCAGGCGTTGAATGTCTGTCTCGAACGGCTCATATCTCCTTTGCGCCCTCCATTGCTGTGAGTTGAATTTGCTTCTACCTTTGAGTGTCATAAAGGTCAGCCTTCCTCTCGTATGCCTCGAGTCGTCTTTTCACTCTTGCGTACCTCTTCGTACGCCGACTCCCTGGAAGCCGCTTCTGTTTGCATACTGACGCCAGCCACTTCTCAAAAGCATCTAGCGACTGTATGAAGCACAATAATTTTGTCGCTCCTCGAAAAATCTTTTGTTACTATTTCTTTCACACCTCGAACATCTCCGCCTGCCCCGTCAGCATGCTGATCCCAGCAAACGAAAAGTCTCGCGAAAACGGCCCAGGGTTCACTGCCTGACATCCGCTTTGTTCCATTGCGTAATGGCGGTGCTGGTCTGCCAAAATCAACTACGAAAATCGTATTCAGGTGAGCGAAAATCAAGCCGCAAAAAAAGCACACACATACACGCACAAGGCGTACGACATTATCGCGGAGAAGCTCCTCGACCAAGCAGTGGTCCGGCGAGTCCATCGTGACGCCCCTAAGTGCTAAAAAAGATGTCCCTTGCGCCTAGAGCTCCAATACAGAGGAGCTTTGCGGCGCGACGACACACGACCTCTGTTTTTCTTATTTGCCCGATACCCAGACACCTGCGACCGGCAAAACTGCCGTCCCTCTCTATGGGTCAAGGCGATCTCTCGCTCTCTTTCGCGCGCAGCTCTCGATTGTCGCAGGACCACGCCAACGCGTGCTTCCTCGATGCACATCCGGACCGGATGCCCCTTTTGGGCCTCTATATACGTACGACGTGAGGAAGCGGATAGAGTTGCAGGAAATAGTCGTGGTTCCAAAAGACCGGCTGAACCGCGGCCGGAAATGGACAAAGATGAGATTGGTCCATCAGCGTTTTTACCAACTAATAGAGACACGGTCAGTCAACGCGTCCCGTCAAAAAGCCCAGAATCTGATTCACCCATATCAGACGTACGCAACAAGGCAATTGCTGACCAAAGAAGTCACCCTCTTGCCTCTTCGAAATAGAGCCCGCGTCTTGAGTCGGACGCACGTCCGCGTCATCAACTCTAGAAAACGACTTGTTCGAGTCATCTCTGTCAGGTCGGTCGGCTACCTGATGGCTATGCGGGACGTCCGCACGGCTCGTACTGGTCCTGCCTTCTCTGCCCGTGGACCCTCGGCGACTGTCGATGGTCTCGTCCTCGAGTTTGTTGTCTGTTGTCGCGCCGATGTTATGGTTCACGTTATTATTATCTGTACCATTACCAACAGTGCTGTCATTATTTGTGTTATTATTGTACGCATTATTGCCGCCTGTGTCGTGATTGCTTGCATTATCATTGTCTGTACCGCTACTGCTCACATCGTCGTCGCCATTTGTACTGCCGTTATCTGTGTGCTTGTTACTCGTATGATTATTGTCCGTATTATTGCCACCTGCGTGGTCGTTATTCGCGTCATTGGTGCATGTGTTATTAGCGCCTGTATTGCTACCGTTCGCGTTACTGCCGCACATGTCGTCGTTTGTTTGGTCGTTATGACAAGCTGGGTGGCCGACGCGGCCTAAGTCGCGGGCGGTTGCGTTGGCCTGTGACATTTTGATCAGTATTTGTTGGTTGATGCAGTGTCTTTTGAATTTGCTGACGTGGTTTGCTCTGAAGAGCACGAGCGAACGGGTGAGGTAGCGGAGGCGGGTGGGGTTGGTGGAGAAGTGGACGAGTTTGTTGGCGACGTCGCATTCAGTTCGGGGGAGCTTAGAGGACAGGTGTTTGAGAAAGATGGACTGCAGGGTGGGGAGGAGAGGGGAGAGGGGTAGGAGGTGGGAGCTGGCGACGGGATCGGAGGGTCCGGGGATGAGGAGGAGGTGGGTAGTGAGGTAAAGTTTCGACTGGACCCAGAGCTCTGCGAGGCGCTTGAGTCCGGACGTATATAGATTGAAGTCGGAGCAGTGGTCCGGTGAGATGAAGTTGCCGAAGAGGGCGATGAGGTAGGGCGGGGTTGAAGAGAAGCCGTTAAGGACGAGAGAGAGTTTTTGGCAGGATTCAGGAGAATTTAGCCATATTTCGGACAGAGTTAATAGGAAGTCATGTTTTCGATAGGTTTTAGTTTGTTCCAGAGCTCTCAGTGTGTGGATAGTGAGATAGTTCATGTGTTGAGTTTCGAATTCGAGCTCAGGATAGGATCGAAGCGTATCGGATCTGGGTTCGGCGAGGGGGGAAAGGAGGCGCTTGACCAGAAATACGTCACGAGTTGGATCCGGGTATCCTTCGGCGATCAAAATGCACGTTTCGACTATAAATACGTTTTCTAGAGACTGCAGAAAAATTAGATTTTTTCGGTTATTGAAATTTTCGGGCTATTTGGATTGCTTTTCTACAGGTTGCCTACTCAGACCGCCGCTGATGGGATGGCAATCCCCGAGAAGTGATGCACGCGGGAACAGCTGGTTGCTGGCTCTTTGAAGTGTTGTGTGAGTGGAGACGGTTTCAGTGCAAGGTATCTCTTCGCTGGTCTTCGTATTTTTTTTCTCGAATGGAAAAAGGCGGCCGTTCGCATAGAACTCAACGGAAGATGGCAGACTAGGGTGCGTACCTCTGAAGTGAATGCGGAGAAGTCCAATTCGATGCTCCCCTTTGTATCTTCCAAGTAATACTTACCTTCTTCTGGTTGAGTGATGATTCCTAGAACATATAGAAGAGACCCGTTTGGTTCTTTCCACATGTGGATTTGGCTAAGAGAGGGAGATTCGTCTCGTCTGGAGATTGCGTCGCAGTTGTCAAAAATCGATTTTTGGAGAATCGATTTGTTTTCGACAAGTCGATGTCGAACGAACCAATATCTCTGTTGGAGTGCTTTGGGTTTCGACAGAACGTCTCCGTATAGGTCGAATTGGTTTTCGATCGAGGCGAGTAGTTCTAGTTTTCTCTTGAGAGGGTTATAGACCAGTTTTGGTGTGCGTTCAGAGTGAAAGGCGGAAAGTATGCAAAACAAGTCTTCTTCATCCAGAGCACGACAGTCGTTCTTCGTGTGGAAGTCTGCATTCTTCGGTTGGGTCGCGATGGGCTCCTCTTCAGCCCTGAGTTGCAAGGCTCGTTCATAAGTGCCTAGCCATTGTTTCAAAGTGTCTAAATCCACAATACAGCTGCTTACTGGGGCAGAGCAGGTCAGGTACTTTTTCGTTGGGCGCTTTTTCGGCGCCTTAGAGGTGCCTTAGGGGTGCCTTAGGGGTGCCTTAGGGGTGCCTTAGGGGTGCCTTAGGGGTGCCTTAGGGGTGCCTTAGGGGTGCCTTAGGGGTGCCTTAGGGGTGCCTTAGGGGTGCCTTAGGGGTGCCTTAGGGGTGCCTTAGAGGCGCCTTAGAGGCGTTCGTCTGGTCGCCAGGAGAGGTGTTGATAGAGATGGCGACTGTCTACGCACAGTTTTCCTTTTTGGCGCATGAGAGGAGCGAGTGCAGGTAGGCGGTGATTGATGCATTTCGCTGGCTGTTTTGTTCTGGCTCTCGATTGAGAAGGTGTTGGCACAGGTGTTTGCTCGCGTCGGAGGAAAGAGTTAGAGAGTGGCACTTGAATGCCTTGAAGACAGCTCGTTTGATGTCTGCTTGCATGGGTTGGGGGCTTCGGAGCTGAGGACGGAGAGTGGGAGAATGGCTGAGTCTGCGGTTTGGGCCAGAAAAAAAAAAAGACTTTTCGTGTGAGGGCGGTGGCCATTTTTTTAGGGGGCAGAGATTTGCGCGGCGACATGAAAGAGGGCGCGTTGACGGGTCCGTCGAGTCAGCTTTTTGAGTGCGTGGTGTACGCGGCGATAGGTTGGATGGGAGAGGTGTCGGACGGAGATGGGGGAGGCGGGTTCGAGGCGGCCTTGGTGGACGCGTTGAACGAGGTGTTGAGGGGAGACGGGGCGGTGGAGAGAGGGCCGTTGCAGCGGTTGTTTTTGGAGGCTGTGAGCAGGGGGATGGAGAGGGGCGGTCTGGGAGAGTGGGTAGGTACGAGGCGTTTGGTGGAGGCGTCGAGTTACGTGCACCAGGAGTTGACGGAGCTGCATAGGCGCGGAGGCGAGTTGGACGAGTTGGGGGGGGGCGCAGACAGAGCGGGGGCGGGAGAGGGCGTGTTGGAGAGAGTGAGGGGTTTGTACGAGTCTAGCTGGCCGGTTTGGCGCTCGTGCGGTCAGAGAGTGATGGTTAGGTTTTTGCCGTGGGTGAAGAGTCGGTGTCTGACGAGAGACGGTGAGTCGCGAGCGTGGGCTCGGTGGGGTTGCGATTTGCCTTATTCTGAGGATTTTGATCGGTGGTGCGAGGCGTGCGGGGGTCTGGAAGACGGGTTGGGGTTCGCCGACCTCGATCGATTGGTTTTGGCGTATTTGGATGCCAGGGAGAGGGCTTGGGCGGAGCAGAGGTGCGGGTGCACCGAAGAGGAGGTTGACATGGCCGGCGTTTCATCCGCAGAGGTTGCTAGTTGGAGCGCCGCGTGGAGCGGCTCGGAGGAGCGGTCGTTTCTTCAAGAGAGTTTTTCTCGATTCGTCGGCGATTTGGACAAAAAATGGGGCGATCGAGTGGCTGGGTTTTACCGTCTCTTATCTACGCTTCTCGAACTCCGTCGTCTGAGTTTATGCTGCCATCATTTGTGCGTAGGTTGGACCGAGCCTTCGCAAGATTCAACTTTCGATCCGTCTGAGTCACCCGATTCGTCCGATTTGCGCGTTGCTTGCTCCAACTTCCACTGCCGCGTCGAGTCAGACCTTCTCTCCGACTTGTCGCGCCATTCTGGCCTCTGTGCTGCCATCCCGTTCCTCGTCTCTCGATTTGGGCCGCCGCAGCCGTCCGGAGCCGCGCCCGCACCGCCTCCGTTCGGCGGACGCCTCTCCGCGGACCAAGTGTTGCTGTGCCTCCTCCAGCTCGAGAACGGAGAAACTCTCGCGCGGTCTCTCCTCCTCAACTTCCCGTCGCACCTCAAGGAGTTCCTCCTCTTGGTTCTCGACTACTGCCAGGTGCTCGAGACTCTTTCCCCCAACCAGCCGGTCAAGCCGCCGCTGCCCACCAGGAGAGACGGCCCCTTCCGTCACGGCCACAGAGAATCTTGGCCGCTCCCTAAAAACGCTGCTTTCCATTCCTCCTCTCAAAATGCCGAAAGCGCTCCCACCAACCAACTTTCCCCGTCTCATTCCGTGCCGCACCTCCTCCGAAGACTAAACGCCCTGATCCTCCAGTCCGTGCCTCTCCTCTCTTCCCACCGCTCCAACTTCTCCTGGCTCAGGTCCGAACTCGCCAAGCGCTGCATCTTCCCCGAGGCCCAGCTCCTCATCACCCTGCTGCTCCTCCACGACGCCCCTCACTGGCTCCTCTCCTCCATCCGCGACGCCAGGCCCGTCTCCTCCTACTGGAAGCGTTGGATCGCCAAAACCGACCCGCACTTCCATTCCTCGCTCAACTCCTGGATCCACGCCCAACGGGCCCCGCCCGCCCTCGAGGCGCCCCATCCCCATCCCCACACCCTTCCCTTCCTCCTCCACCAATCGCTGTCCGCCGTCCACCGCTCCCCCGCCTCCGCCTGCCCGCATCACGCCTTCTCGTCCTTCCTCGTCCACCTCGACGCGTCGCTCCTCTCACTTCTCGACCAGCACCCCTCCCACCCCATGTCCATCCACCACTGGATCGCCCTTCTCCGCGTCCGCCTCGTCAAAATGCTGTCCATTCTCTCCGCCTCCTTCGACTCCCCTCGCGCGCGCCACGCCCCCCCTTCCTGGCCCTCCGACTGCTTCCGCCTCCCCTCTCCCAACCACTCGCTCTCCTCCTGCCTCCCGCACGTCGTCTCCGCCCTCGACGCCTACGCCCTCCTCATCTCCGCCTGCGGCCTCTCCCTCGCTCGACTCGAGTGGCTCGCCCTCTCCCGACTCATCCACCTCGCCTCCGCGGCCTGCCTCGACCCGCGGCCCCCCTCCCTCTGCGCTCGACAAAGCGACGCCCTCCTCTCCAAGCTGGTCGCGCTGCTCGCCCTCTGGGAAGAGCCGCCCCGCGAGCCGCCCCGCGAGCCGCCTCGCCCCCGCACGGCGTTCCTCTCCCGCTGCGCCTGCCTCGCCTCCGAAGGGCGCGGCCGCGTCGACGCCGGCGGGCCCTCCCGCTCTGTCCCAACCGCCTCCGCCGCGCCCGAACCGTCGGCTCTCTCGACGGACCTCTCCGCTCTTTTGCGCCACTCTCCCGAGATCGGCGCTCTCAAGCTGGCGCTGTTCGAGTGGCTGCTGCGCTGCGTCGACGCCCACGTGTCCTCGCTCCTTCTCGGAAATCGCCCTCACGGCTGTCGCGAGGGCGTTCTGGAGCTCTGCATGTTGGCTCTGTGCCACCACAAAAAAGCGAAGCGACTCCTCCTGACCGAGGACAAGCACCCGTTCCTCTCGAGCCGGCTCTCCTCTCTCAGCGAGGCCGACGGCGCCGACGAGCAGAAGGAACGCTGGCGCGCCAAAGAGGACAGAGAAGAAGAACACGCCCTCCTCTCAAGAACTACCAGCGAAACTCTCGGCGGCGAACTCTCCCTCCGTCTTTTCGAACGACTCGCCAGCGAGCAAACGAGGTCCTTCTGGGCGAAGAACGTCCCCCTCGAATGGGTCGAGTCCACCACCCTGGCACTCCGCGTCACCGTCGGCAACTCTCTAGAACGATGCGTCCACCACCAACTCTCTCCCTGTCGCATCAGCTGTTGCTGGACCGTCATGAAGTGGCTCCTCGACTCCAGGGGCTGCGAGGCCGTCGACTCCCGACTCGACGTCGTCAAACGCTGGGTGGGCGCCGAAAACTCCGACTCCCACATTCGACAACACAAACTGCGCTCCTGGCTAGAATCGGAACTCATAGAATTCATATTCTCATCTCTAAACGGCAACCCCCACGCCAACGACGAACTAGTCCTCGACGTCCTCGACCGCTACGTCGACCAAGCCCTGGAATGCAACCAGTGGTGGCTCAGTCGCAGCCAAGTCGAAGACGCTCTCTCCATCAACGGCACCCTCGCCTGCAGATTGAGGAAAGACCCTCGCTGCGACGCCTTCGTCATCTACCAACTTTACGTCGTCTACGCCCATCTGGCACTCCTTCACAAAATGCACGATCGACGAGTCTTCGGCGTATTCGACGGCACCTGCAATCACCGACTCGACCCCTGGTTCTCCCCCCTCCTTGACCGCCTCGTTCTCTTCCGGGACAGCGACCAATACGTGGGCGCGAGCGTCGCACTCCTCTGCGAGTACGCGTGGGAAAGGGGAAACCACCTCCCCTTCAAACACCTCTTTCGCAAATTCCTTTCTCTTGCTTTCGAACTCCTCCCCCATACCGTCTCCGGCGGCAGGGCCAGGCTAGAAGCCACCAAAGAAACCCTCGACCACCTCCCCCCCCCCCCCCTCCAACGGCACACTCTGTCTCGACCTTCGCAACGCCACTCTCGGCGTCGAACGAGACGCCGAACACTGGATCAGGCAACGCCTAAACCAACTGAAACACGACCACTCACCCCACCCAACCGACCCATCTCCCTTCGACGAATGGTCCTTCGTCCAAATCTGGTATCGCCTCCTCCACTTCGTCCATCACGAAAGAATCATGTGGATCACCGCCTCCTCCCTCCTAGACACCAACACCCACTCCCAAATCAACGACCACTTCTTCTCAACTCGCCTCTCACCCCACTTCTCCGCCTCACCTCACCCACCCAACCACCACCTCTCCGACGACCACCTCCCCCTCCACCCCAAAAACCCCACCCACACCGACCTACTCCAAAACCCCACCCTCCTCTTCTACTTCCACCCCCGACTCCTCCTCTACCCCCACGTCTTCAAACACGTCTTCCTCTCTATCCTTAAGTTCTACATGACCTCCTCCGCCCAATGCCTCGTCTCTCTCTCAAAAGACGCCCAGCGCGCCTCCTCAACACTCCCCCCTCACGAACTCCCACTCCCCCATCCCTTCGACCACCACGACCCCTACAACTACCCCCAACTCAAAGACTACTCCAAACACCTCCCAGACTCCTTCTCCTCACCCAAAAACACGCCCACCTCGGACCCACTCGACTCCTCTCACTCCTGGGTCCTAGCTCAAAACTGCTCCATCTCCCAAATACTCCTCCAAATCATGCACGAGTCTGTCAACCAAATCGACAAACTCCAAACCCTCGACCCCCCCCCTCCCAGCTCCTCCCCCTCCTTCCAGTCCATATCCCTCCATCACTCCATATGCTCCTCCATATGCCTGTTCCTCCATCACCTGTTTCTCTCCAACCACCAACTCATCTCCCTCCTCCATCGACAAACTTACCCCTCAAGCCTCATCCCCTACACTTGCTCACTCATTCCCTCCCTTCACTACTGCCTCGAATTCCTCCCGGAACTCCTCTCCTCCATCTCCCTCACCTGTCTGTCCTCTCTCGACAAAACCACCTTCCTCATCAAACTGTCCTCCCACCTCATCCTCCTCTACCCCAACCACAAATCCCTAGAATTCTCCAAACTCATACTCAAACTGTACCGCGACGCCGGCAAACTCCTCCCTCGAGAAGTCTGGTCCTCCACCTCCCGCTACCTCTCCGATATTGTCAAGGCATTCCCAGACCTCATCCAAGAATTCCTAGAACTCCTTCCGCCCACTCGTCCCACGCCCAACGCCACCCCCACTTCCGACAGCTCCAACAACCCCTCCACGCTCTACCTCACTCTCTCCACGTTCGTCCAAGGACACACAGACTCCCACTCATAACCCCTGCAACAACCGTGCCAACTCACTCCACTCCCCCGTAAAGCCCGCCGCGTCCAGACCACCCTTCTTCGTCCACTGCGACCACGTCCGTAACCGCCTCTCCTCGCGTGTCGCGCGGGTCCTGTCCTGTCCGCCCTTCTCTCTCGCCTTCATCCCCACCTCGACCCCTCACCTCCCGTCCCTCTCAGTCCACCCAGCCCGTATATTTGTACACCATTCATATACCCCCATCCAGCGGCACCCCCGTTCGCATGCTCTATTTTCTCTATGTTCCGCCAAACACCGTACGCCACACACTTTATCACCCTCTCGCAGCACATCGCACACCCCATCCGCCACTCAAGCCGCGTGCTCTCTATCGCTTCTACCCGCAGGCACCTACACGTTCTTTGCCTCCATCCGTTCTCTCTCTATCCACTTCTCTACACGTACCGCGCGTCGGTGTAGTCTGTCACGTATGCGCCTCTCTGCGTCCGCTCTATGCGCACGCTTATCGCACCTCCCCCCCGCAAGCTCCCTCTGCAGACGCAAACGCACATACACAAAATCTGTACACAAACCCCCTCTCAATGACGCTCCACACACGTATCGCACTTTCAACTCTCTCCGGAGCTCTGTACGCAACCGCCTTTTGCAGTCAGCGCGCCTGGCCAGCTTAAGCAGCGGCCGTCACGCCCTCAACGCACCGGAGACGCTCCCGGACCCCTTTGCGTAACAGACAAGCGTGCTTATGACATCACACATGTCACCACCGCTTCCTTCCCCTAAAATCTACCCTCAACAATCGGTGTAACCCACGAGAACAATTTGCAGAAAAAAACCGGGCTCAGAAATTTTTTCAGTTCTTTTACTAAAATGCGCAAATGCACCAGATTTTGCCACCCTAAAAGTTGATAACCGAGTTCTTGCTCTTCTTTTCAGCACCTAGCTCAAACTTTTTGCATCGTTTAAGCACCTTCAGATGTCTGAATTGACACTTGGTACATTCCAGACGGAGGACCACTTTTTTGGTCGTCTTAGCCTTCCTCTTGAGAAGTGGCTTGACTCGGCCACCATATCCAGCCTTTCTGCGGTCATAACGACGCCTGCCTTGACTCACGAGGCGCTCCGGGCTAGCCTTGTATTGCGTAACCTTGTGGATGGTGTGCTTCTTGCATCTATTTGAGCGACAGCGAACACGACAAGTCTTAGGTACGTTGACCATTTTTCCTGCTCTTTCAGCGAAAGCAAAAGACTCGAATCAATAACTCGAAGGCCAAAAAAAGAAAGGAAAAAAAAACATAAATAGCACCAACATGCACAAAATCAGACTTGTCACAACACACACACATCAACCGTGTAACAGAACTTGTCTTTAGATCAATGTATCTAGCCTCAGTCGCCACGAACGATCCCTCAAATCTTTGTGCCCCGTCCAGAAGGACCGGAGTATAGGATGAATACAAAGACCGCTTTGACTTTGCCTCACATCATCTAGTGCACAATGAGATCGTGTGTACAAAGCAGTAGGGACATTGAGACGAAGCGAAAGGGGCCTTTGTCGATTGAAGTCCGAGAAAAGAGACAGGCATGACAAGATTCATTGTGTTCGAACCGCCTCTACATTTATAGGCGAGGCGGGCACGTACCAAATAGCCACAAGATCTAGAATGAAATTTTGATCTGTATTTAAAAAAAAAATTTAGAACGACGGTCAATATGCGTTGCTAAAGTTTGAACGGGCAGACACGGCCTCGCAAAAAAAGTTAGCTGAGTCGTGAGGCTAATTTCTCTGACGTGCTTGGCTATCGAAAGGGCAAAAAAAGGTAGTAGTAAGACTACAAACTGCAGCCTTTTCAGGATCGAAGATATGAAGTTTTTTTTGAGCTTGTCCCTTTTTGTTTCTCTTCCGAACCTCTTTATTTGCAGATGCAGCGATCTGCATCATTGACCGTGACGTTGCATATACATGTCACCTTAAAGTCTTATCCTTTTCTGAAAAGGATAAACTAACGTATGTGCGGATGTATCACCTAAATGTCTCAATGCAAAGGGGAATGTAGAGTAAGATTACAAAAAAAGAAAGGAGACGAGGGATTGTATTTTTCAGTGCCAGTACATGTACTCGCCCCATCTTATTTCTATCCCTCCAGTATGCGCTACTAAGTAGCTTATTACTCAAGTTCTGTCTCATCGTTCAATTGGTGATCCGGCCACATTTCTAAGTTCTGTAGCCTCCTACCCAGGTAGTTGAAGGTATCCTGGGACCCTGCTTCAACGATGTCTCTCGGAATCATATCTAGTGGATTGTTATCGATGCCAAAGACCTTGAGTGGTAGCAGGTATACTTGATTCGGCAGGTTCTTCAGCAGGTTCCTGTTCACATGGAGAACCTCTAACGATGATAAACTGCCAATTTGAGCTGGTAACTCTTCGAGTTCATTTTCTTCTAAATTAAGTTCCACCAAATTGGACAGATTGCATATCTCGATCGGCAATTTCTGAAACTGATTTTCCGCGAGGTTCAACTTTTCCAGCGACATCAAAAGTCCAATATCCGACGACAACTCTGACAAGGCATTGGCTGATAAGTTAAGCGTCTGTAGCTTGCCTAGATTCTTGAAAAATTGTTCATCGTCTATTTTAGCTATATTGTTGTTACTCAAATCTAAATCTCTCAATAAAGAGAGATTTCTGATACACGTCGGAAACTCTTCAAACTGATTTCCACTTAAATTGAGCGTCTGCAATGCTGTCAGCTTCGATAGCACGTTACACTCGCTCAGATTATTCGAGTTCAAAAACAACTCATTGACTCCCGTCATATATTCCATACATTTCGGTAATTTGACAAAATTATTGCGGTTCAAATATAACTTTTTGAGCTTGACCAACTCCTTCAGCGAACTCGGCAAGTCACTCAGTCTATTACTCTCTAAATCCAACTCTTCTAACTCTTTCAATAAGCCAAAATTTTTGGGCAACTCTGCGATCTGATTATATTTCAAATGCAAACTAGTCAGTGAACTGAGGCTCACTATTGACGATGATAATGCATTCAGTTGATTATACTGCAGGTCTAATGTTTTCAACATCGACAAATTGTTCAAATCCGGTAAACTCGACAATGAGTTGTGCTGTAAGTCCAGCAATGATAACTGGCTCAAACTGTTCACAGATTTAGTTAATTCATTCAATCTGTTGTTTCTCACCGATAACACCTGCAAATTAACCAGCCTACTTATCGTGTCCGGTAATTTCTCTATTTTGTTAAAACGTAATAACAACTGCTGTAAATTTGTTAATTGGCCTATTTGCTCTGGCAAATTCTGGAGCTTATTAAAACGTAAATCCAATATCTTCAAATTTGTTAAAAAACCTATCTCAGGAGGTAGCTCAACCACGGAGTTTTCGTTTAATAGCAACACCATCAACTTATTCAGCTTAGCTTTCTCATCCCAGTAGCATTATCAACACCAAAAAAAGAGTTTAAGTAAACGATAAAATTCAACTAAACATTTGCAAAATTGTCACCATATACCTACCTATTTCTTTCGGTAAGGTTTTCAGCTGATTATCGTATACCTGTAAATATTTGAGATTCGTAATCCGCGTGATTTGAGGTGGCAACTCCACCAAATCTTGGCGGGAAATATCAAGCCTTTCGATGGTCTTCAACAGGTGCTTTGACTCAGATATCCATCGGTCTAGGGGTTTCTCATTGAGATCTAACGTATAGTATAAGCTCTTATCTCTATCTCTAGATATAACAGTACCCATCTTATGAAGTAGCTATCGGAGTTGAGTCAAGAGCCAAAAAAAAGTTACCTTATACATAAATGCGATAACATAAATTCATCGTAATTCTCAATATATTAAAGTAATCAGAAGAGATTATCGAATAGTAAAAAAATATTATCAAAGTTTAGAAATGTCATATTATTGTATTGTATTTTTTGTTATGAAAACTAATATATGCAGTTATAATTGATAAGAAGGAACAGCTAGTTTAATTTTTTAATTTAAAAAAAAAAAGGATTATAAATTATAAATAGATAAAAAAACTGTTTTATTATTTTTGATATTCTTCCTGGTATTTGGTTTTTTTTCGATTGGTTTGTGTGGAGCTTCTTTTAGAAGTAGAAGCAGAGTAAGTGAGTATTATACAAAATCGTGTGAGGCCCATGTCGGGAGAGGATGTAATTATAGTTCTAGAGAAATCTTATAGCTACTAGACATAGAGTAGATTACCTGAGACAGATAAAATAACATGGAGCACGTCTAGATGAGAAAGTGATAGAACAGAATGAGAAATATGCCGGCATGGTACCATGACTGTTGCCTGATTTAAGGAATAAAATGTATTTTGCAATTGGGGGAGTGTATGGGTTAAATTTAGAAGCTAAATACGAGGTCGCATGTATTCTGATGAATAGAGGGGTAGTTATGACGATACAAGGTTTTGGTTGGTAGAGTAAGGGAGAAGCGATTTTTGTAATAGAGGAAGGAGTGATAGAATTTGAGACAAAAAGGGGTGAGTTTGAGCTTTTGGTGGAGCGGATGTCGAATCGATTAAGTAGAGGTAATAAGGGTGTTTGATGAGAGAAAAGTTTTATCTGGGAAATAACAGAAAATGGTTTGTGGATGGGAGAGTAGTGTAGAAGAAAAAAATGGAGAGAACATGGGGCTAGGTGAGAAGATATGCTTTTTGATGAGAAATGAAGAGAAGATTCCTATGGGCTGTATATAGTGGTTGTAGAGACTTCAAAGCGCATGTGTCGGCTGGCTATTGAGTCTTATTTTCTTTTAGGATCAGAATGTACAGATTCGGGTGAAATCGCGTTTGTGTAAGGCGCGCCCAACGCAAATTTAATTGGTGTGTTCATGGAAAGTGGAACAGCGAGTTTGAATGAGTCATCTAGAATTTGAGAACGAGACGAAGGAGCGGCCTAATCAGGGCAATGAAATAAAAAGAAGAGGTTTTATTGAGAAAAACGGTATTTACTAGAGAGCATTAAGTTATAACTGGACAAGCTATGATTTGAGATTTTCTAGTTTTTTATAGGTCTCGTCTGCAATTTTTCTCAAGTATCGGAGCCATATGGTCAACTTCGTGGCACTTTGCCAATCTTTGGAGTTCATTTTCTGAGTTATTTCTTGGATACAGACATCTATTTCTGTGTTCAGGCGGTCTCGAAACGCGATGACTTCGGACGCAACAGTGAGGCAATCCAGTTCCTCGTTACGTTCTAAAGCTCCTATGAATAGTTCGCGTTCATAGTTCTGGCCTGATTCAGAGAAGGATGGGTGTGCGACGATAAGATCGAAGAGGTCCTTGTCGAGTGGTGCACAATCGGTTTGGGTGAAGACCAAATGAAGTATGTAGGCAGCTCTAGTCAACGGGTCTTCTAAGATCGCATATGCTTTGGAAATACAAGAGGATTGAAACTGGACTTGGGAAAATATCTGAGTCAGTTTGCCGCCAGGCAAGCTAGAAAGGCTAGAAAATTTATCTGGATGAACTATTTTTTGCAGTGTCCGATGCTGCTCTTTCAAATATGCGATGCAGATCTGAAATTGCTCTGAGCAGCGAAACAGGGAGAAATAGCTATAATGCGGAGTTAGAGAAGGTGAGGTGTCTGCCGAATTGACAAGTTTCAGTAACTGAGTTGAGAATTCTGCTGGAAAACTAGACTTTTCCAGAATGTCATTCATCGTCAGCGTATCTATTGGATCTAGTTTGCCTGATACTGTAGCAACACGCATCTCTCCCCCCTTTGGATGTATTCGATGACATTTCGGGCATACAAATATCAAGAAAGAAAAAGTGGCTTGACAATGCAAGCAGGTAAAGCAGATGGGTGCAGACATACATTGTGAGCTGTACGCTCGAACTCGCTCGACGCTGCGCAAAAATGAGACAGCAAATCTTGAAAAAAACGAGCGAAATGCTCTCAAATTGGATATCTTGTGGTCGATACTCTGCCTCGGCCACATCTTGTTTGGTGCAGGTGACGAAATTCCAAGCATGCGGGTCGAATGTATTTGTTGTCGCTGCATCCAGGGTTTCGTACACGAAAAGGTCTCTTGATTTGGGGTTTGATTCGCAGACTCACAAAGGTTAAAAATGCGATTTTTTCCAATTGGCTTGTTTGAGGCAACCACCGATTTGTCTCGAATCGCCTCATTTATCGTCAGATTTTTTTTTTTGCAGCTTCCATTAGTTCGACCACTTCCAATAATCACATTTTTCAAACGATAATCCTTTCTAGCTGCATCCACCTCTCTCGCAATCCATGTATTCCAAGACGCATTCTCCCTCTTCTTCCTTAGCCATTTGCCGTATCCTTCGGCCAGCGCACCCCATTTTCTGCGCGCGCTTCTGCTGCTTGGAACCCACTTTTGTGTACTTGGTACTTTAACTCCCTTCCATCCTCTCATGCGGTGTGCGCAAAAACCCAACGCGCGTCTTGTCTCATCAGCCCGTCCAAATTTAGAGATACTCCACATGTTTGATTCACTGTCACTCAATGAAAAGTTGAAGGCTGTAGTAGGCTTCTCATTCGAAATTCGCCGTCCTGGGCCAATGCGGCCCGATATTGGCGTAGCAGCTCGTGGGGCGTGTGCTCGCCGAATGCGCGCGCCAAAAAACATAAGCGCAAGTCTCTTGCTATCCAATGAAAAAAAAAGGAATCTTAGGATAGAGAGAGAGGAGTTAAGCTGGGCTCGCAGAAAATAACGTAGTCGCTCAAGGATGAGGAGAGAAATAAAATAGTGAACGTCAATGAACCGAACGATCTATATCGCTGCACAGCGGCCAAATTTCCTATTGGATGTGCATACACAAAGAAAGAGTATGAACCGCTCACTAATTAGTCATACAAATGTCATACAAAAAAATGCATTACATTACATATATATTATATATATATCTGATGCTAGATCTGCAGGCCAAAGCCGCAACCGTCAAGCTTGGCCCGAAGAGATTCTAAACAGATGTTTCTTTACGTCTTCGACGCGCATTTCTCTATAGTCGCCTTCGTTCTTCAAAAAATCTTTTGAGGTTATAAACCTGGTAAAAGGAGCACAAAATTATGATGGCTACTTGCAAAACGGATCGTGTTATGATTCGTCGAGTCGTGGAATCGGTAGCTAAGGGGAGGGGAAAAAAGCCGTCAGATTGAATGAATCAAGGCCCAAAGTCAATTTGATATTTGCGCGTACTATAACGATGTCGGATTTCTTTCATTTTAAGGATAGATTGCTCGACCTCGACTTCTCTTAACCGATTGTACAAAGAGACAAGCTCGTTCTCCAGGGAGGTCAAATTCTTTTTCAAGACATTAGGAGTGAGCATGTCGAGCTGAATGTCAAATGAGAGGTCTTTTGGGGACAACGGCGCGTGAATGTTTGAAAAGCAAACCGAGTACGAGCCGGAGCGAGGTGCGACGAAATTATACAGGCCTTCTGGATCGCTAATCTTAGAATAAATATGCTCGCCATAGACGCCCCGAAGCTAGAGAGAAAAAGCAATTCAAATTCGATATTAGCGCATAGAACGACAAAAATGAAAGGGTTTGTATTTGATTTCTACCTCGAACATAATATTGAGAGTTTGACCTGAAACGACTTTGTACATAATGGTGACGGACATGGATTGCTGCATGTCGATGTACAAACATTCAACGGCGTTGGGATCTATTCGAAATGTCATTACGGCCAGCGTAGGTCTAGTTAAAAGAATGGCGCATAGCATAAAAAGCAGGTATCGGCAGTGAGCCGTGAGAAAGTTCGACGCCATGAAACAAAAACTGAAGCCAATATATAAAATATGAGGAAGATGGTAGAATAAAGTGGGAGTAAAAAAAGGTTAAGAACATAAAATAACTCTCCTTCATACACGCTGGTATAAATTGGTTAAGGCTATGTAAGCCAGCTGACCTATAACTATTTTACTCGTTTATAGATCATAGCTATATATAAGCAGGCGTGCCCGAGTGGTTAAGGGGTTAGTTTAAGGCACTAATGTGAAAGCGCGTGGGTTCAATTCCCACCGCCTGCATTTTTTTTTGCATCACAGGCAAGTGGCGCAACTAAAAAAAGAGCTGTTTTCTGAAACATATTTTTTATGTCCGTTGTGTGGCATATTGGGTACACAAGCAGGCGTGCCCGAGTGGTTAAGGGGTTAGTTTAAGGCACTAATGTGAAAGCGCGTGGGTTCAATTCCCACCGCCTGCATTTTTTTTTGCCTCACAGGCAAGTGGCGCAACTAAAAAAAGAGCTGTTTTCTGAAACAACATATTTTTTGTAGCCGTTGTGTGACATATGTTAGAATGCAAATATATATGCTTTCCTCTATGGGAAGTTATGGACAAGAGGCGAGCATAGCTCAAAAAGGACGCCAAGGCCACTTTTTTCACGAAATTCTGAAGTTTAGAAGGTTGTGGGAAAAAACCAACGAATTAAAAATGCGACTTCTTGTTTAGAGTGACTTTTTGAATTCTTTTATGGTACAGAAAGTAGAAAGAAAAGGATGCGGTTTGGTTTGACGGCAAAAAAAGCATATGGATTGACTTTTTCAATCACGAGGTTTATATATAATTTTTAACTATTTGAAAGCGGGATGAGTTTTAGCAGTTATCCAGCCTGTTATACTGTGATTTCTTGCTAGAGATGGCGAAAAGAGCAATTTAAAGAGGTGTGTGATAAAGTACTGTTTTTTAGACTTTCAATTGCTTTAAAGCACAGGGTTCAGTCTGCTAGAAGAGGGGTTACAGCGTGTGAGAAAGGTGGAATGTGAGGTTAGCGACGAGATTACATGCAGTGCATGCTTTTTCTTTTTTTTTATAGCTGGAGTCGTTTTGAATTGGTGACAAGTTTTTGTTCGCTTTTTCAGTCAAGATTATTTTTGCATAGTGCATGTGTGTTACCAAATGGGTACTCGATTCGACTACATAAAGGTCCTGAAGGATTTTGACGCTCGCCATGCTATTCGCACCGAGTACATTCGAAAGCGCGACGCCGACTTGAAGCTGTTTGTAGAGGAATGGCAGCGGCGACAGAATTTGCCTCGTGATGCCCGTCTCGAGCAGATCTCTGCTCAGGCACCCATCGAGATAGGGCAATGGCACCCGGATCTTAAAGGAGACCAAGTCGAGAAGAGCCCTATTCAAGTTGCCAGAGAGGAGAAATTTGACGCTATTGAACAGCAGCAATCCAGAATGAAAATACAGCTAGAAAAGGCGGAGAGCACGCAAGAGAAAGCAAGGTATGAGACGAAGCGTGAAGAAAGAAAAAGGATAAAAGAGCAGAAAGCTGAAGAATACAGAGAAGCAGAACAGGACCAAGCAAAAAAAATAAAGCAAGATGAAATAGAAGATCGATTGAAAGATCAGATTCAACAAATTTCGCAGGCCCCAGCCGAGCCTGTAGAAAGCGCATTACCGCTGATCCAAGATAAGTCCGAAGCTGATCATTTATTAGATGTAAATATTGAAGCAGACCTTAGATCTTCTGGTCAACAACAAATCGGCCAAGTTGAACCTCAACAAGTTAAACCTATAGAAAATCCTTCTGTTGTTGATTCTGTACTTGCTAATTCTAAAATTTCGGTTAGTCCCAGCTTACCCGGCGTATTACAAGAGTCTCCTTTACTTGAGCAATCTTTATTACCACCATCTCCAGATCAAATCTCAACTCAGCCGAGCAAGGCTGCCAAGCCTCTAAAAAACAAGGCGTTCCTTGCCGCTCTGAATACCACCATATCTATGAATCAAGGCGGAATGATGCAAAGAGCACCGACTAGGCCCAAAAAAGCACCCATAACTCCTCTTGACTCTGCTCAAGAAGCTAGTTTGATTCATTATACTAAAAACAGAGCAAGACTACCTAATCGAAAGCGCCCCTTGCCGATGACGCCTCGACAGCGACTCATGTAATCTATCATAAGCTTGGTCTATCATAAGCCCTTTTTTATGTCAGTCATCTTTTACCTCGACTCATCCATCCGCTGTTTGGCGCATTTCCAATCCATCTCAATTGAACGGACCAGTTATTGCCCCCATCCTCGGCCGAGTCTTCAGATGCGCCGGAGTCGCGGCACCACATCGACCTGTCAAACGCCCCCTCCTAAAAAAATTTTTTTGCTAAATGTACTCTATTCTCCACTCTCCGTGAGCAATACCGTCCTTCTTCGTCCGGGCTGCACCACGGTGAGTCGCCTGTTTTAGAGTCATGCATTGGACTCCGCTGGCCAGAGCATTTATTAAAAGTCGCATTCGTTTTCCTCCTTGTGTTTTTTCTATCGCTCGAACAGGACGACAAGTTCGGTGTGATGAGTGTGAGGGAATAGATCAACGGGACGAGCCTTTTTCGGGGCAAAGGGCGGGTTTGGGGTAGACTTAGAGGGTGCCCTGGTCAACACGAGCGCATCTTCGATCAGCGAGTTCGGGTTGCAGGAGACGTAGATGATTTTCTTGATGGCGCTGCACTGACGAATGGCCCTCAATGTTTTTTTTGTGAAGGCCGCCTCGAGGTGGATCCAAGATGGCTATGCAGTCCATGGGCCCGTCAGGTGGTTCGACGCCGCCGACGAAAAATTCGTGAGCGGCGGTTGTAGATTGGCCCTCTGAGGAGAGACGGACGTCTGTATGATCACCGTCGTCCTGCTGGACTTGATCGTCGGTCGTCGTTGGTGCCCCGTTGTTGTTGGCCGCATTGTTGGCGCTCGCGTGATCGGAGGCGCTCAAGCGATCGCAAAGGTCTTTGAGGATGGGCTCGATTAGGTCTTCGGCCTTGCCGATGTGAAAGGTGGCGTTTTGTATTTGGTTGATGTCCGCATTGGCCCTGGCGTCGAGGACGGCATCTTCGGCCAATTCCAGCCCGATAAGCTGGACGGAATTTGGGCGGAAGTTTTTGGCGATGCAGAGCCCGATGGTGCCGGTGCCGCAGCAGACGTCCAAGACGACTCGGCGAGCGGCGAGGCAATCGTTGGACCATTCGAGGATGAGCTGGTAAAGAACTGAAGCGGCGGACGTGTTGACTTGGAAAAAGGAGGTGGGCGATATTCGAAAGCAAGTAGAGAGCAGTCGCTCGTAAATGTACTCTGCGCCTAGCAAGAGAATTCGAGGCGCGTCGGGCGAAGGGTAGTTGGAAATGCCATCGTACTCCTGAATCCAAAGCGAGAGAACTTCGAACGTTCGATTCAAAAAAAAAAAAAAACGACTGTGTGTGAGAACGGGCGCGAGGAGGGTCAGAGGCGTGTATAGCCGTTTACGACAAGTAACGTACTGTTTAGATTGGGATGGCCTAGCGCCCAAGACCTGATTTGTTCTTTGAGGCGTTCGTAGGGCTCAGGTTCTATGAATTTTTGGTTGACCTGGATCATGACGAGAGATTCGTTCTCGGAGTTGGACCTGATGAGGCAAGACCTCCAGAACCCGCGGTGGACGTGTCTTTGCCAAGATTCTAGACCCGATTCGCGAATGAGAGGCCACAGTGTTTGGTAGATGAGAATGTGGTGCGGGCAAACGTTGGGCACGTCGTCGGGAGGAACAACATAGCTTAAACCATCTTTGAATGCGCCAAGCATGAAACCCATTTCGATCTGTCCAGAGGTGCCCTGTCCGATGGTGAGCTCAATCTTGTTTCGATATCCATGAACAACTGGAGAAGGGAGGATCTCGAGCAGCGGGCACGCCAAAACCGGCGATTCCGATGCCGTCTTTAAGAGCTCCTCCAGCCAGGGAGGAGAAGCACGATCAGAGGAAGCTTGCTTGGCTTTTTGAACAAGCTTCGCCAGTGCGCCGCGTATTTTTTCCATCTTTAATTCGAGCTGATCTTGGTACGGCATGTAGCTCAGTGGAGCAATGCTGTGAAGAATAGTTCGATTCGGATTCGATCTACATGAAGGAGACTGAGCCGACGAATCTGGAGAACTTTGATTTAAAATTTCAGTATTTTTTTCTTTCTCTGTTTCTGACTCGCTACAACAGACACCTGAAAAACCCTCCATTTTCGCCTTTTTCGACTCGTTACCCTTGTGCCTTAATCCTCGACTATTCATCCTCTTTCTTTCCCCATTTGGCCTCTCTGGACAACTCACCTCCCACGGCTTTCCTCCCTCCACTACCAACCCGTCCAACGCCTCCGCTGCCAACCTCTTGTCTTCTAACGTCTTGAATTTAACCCGCGCAAACTTCGCCCCATACCTCTTGTCGACCTTCGTATATGACACGTTCTTCTCCTTCAATATCTTTACAAGCGTCTTCTCATTCATCTTCGCCGGCAATCGACGCAGCAAAAAAGTCAAACCTATCGGCATCACCTCACCGGACATTTCCTCGTCCTTGCACTCTCCCAACACGCTCGCGCCCCCTTCCACCGACCCGCTGAATCCCTCGCCCATTTCTCCTTCTTCGACCCTCTTCATCTCTCCCGCGATCTGCGCTCAACACGCACTAGAACCCACTTTCTGACAGAGAGTCACAATGCACTCTCCCCCCGCAACCTCTTTCTTGTATATGTACAATGTACACTCTTTACCCGCTTTTTACTTTTTTGTTCCCATACACCGCTAATTCCGCACCCGCTTTTTTTTTCACAAAAAATTTTACTTTCTCATACATCGTCAGTCCTCTATCCACTTTCTGCTCTCCCCCAAGCCCCTTCTCTGGCCCCTCCCCACCTCTTCTTTAGCGCTCTAGGCATCCTCCTCTTCCTCCGTTTCATGCTCTGCTCTCCACCTCCTGTCGCCACCTTCTTCTCCAGGCCCTCCGCGCGCCCTTTGCGTCTCCCCACGCCGCTCGCCATTCCCCCCAAAACCTCCCGCTCTCGCTTCTCTCGGCGTCCCTATCACACCTCCCGCGCCAGCAGCCAAAAAATCGGAATCGTCGGTAAGTGGCGTGCCATCCGTCCCTCTCACTGTTCCGCTTATCCGTGTTCCCTCTTCTTTTATCCGTCCAATTTCTCACACGATCTATGCGCACAGGTCTACCAAACGTAGGAAAGAGCCTTCTGTTTAACGCCCTAGTGGGACGAGAGGTATCTCTAGCGTTAAAGTCGGTCTTTTCTTCCCTCTCTCAAACCCTTTTTTTGTTGACCAAAATTCTTGCTCGCTTGCTCTGCTTTCTTCTCAGGCAGCCCAAAGCACCAACCGCCCGTTCACAACGATCAATCCTAACTGCGCGCTTGCCCAAGTTCCAGATAGCCGCCTGCACATGCTGGCAGAACTTGTGTCTCCAAAAAAAGTCACGCCATCATTTGTTCAGCTGATCGACATCGCGGGTCTAATCGCCGGCGCGAGCGAGGGAAAGGGACTCGGAAACCAATTTCTGTCCAACATCTACGCAGTAAACGCGATTCTCCACGTGGTGCGATGCTTCGACGACCCATCCGTGTCTCACGTAGAGGGAAACACGGATCCAGTTCGAGATATCGAAATCGTCCACCGGGAAATAATTGCGAAGGACCGTGAAATTCTGGAACGAATCGCCAAAAAGGTCGAGAGGGGACACGGCCAGCTGAACCACTCTAAGACCAAGGACGTGCTAGAGAGAACCCTCAAAACATTGGCTGAGGGAGGTATGGCCAATCGCCTAAAAATAGGCTCAGATCAAGACGAGGTTGCAGTTTTAGACAGTTGGAACCTACTGTCTGCGAAGCCAGTGCTAGTGTGTTGTAACGTAGATGTACGTGATCCGAGGTCTCTGGACACAGTGGAAGTTCAGAAGGGCGCGCCAGAGCTGATTCCGCTTCAATGCCCTTCTATAAATAGAAGACGTCATTTCGCCCTTCAAATTCGAGTCTAAAGACAACACGTCTTTGTTCCAGAGATTAACCTGTCTTTTTGAAGGAGAGCGCCACGACCTCCGAAAGTGAATACGTTTCCCAAGTGAGGGCGTATGCGGAGGCGAACCGCTTGCACGCGCCGGTAGTTGTGAACGCTCGACTGGAGGCGGAGGTGATGATACTCGAAGACGACCCGAAAAAGAGGCACAAATGGTTTTTAGAATATGGCATGAAGGAGAGCGGCTTGAATAATGTTATTCACGAAGCGTACAAGATGCTAGGCCTAGACGTCTTCTATACAGTAGGTGAAAGGTACGAAAAGACGAATATACATATGCAACGCGACCTCCGTGATCTCTCTATCTCGCCTCAAAAAACAGACGGACGGGACGCTCGATTTTTAAGTTCAATATCTGATTAGCGTGCTTTTCCTAGCGAGGTACGTGCATGGAGCTTTCAGAAGGGCTCCAGCGCCAAAGAGTGCGCAGAACATATTCACACGGATATTGCTCGAGGTCTTATCAAAGCTGAAATATGCCGCTACGAAGACTACATCTCTGCGCACGGGAAAAGTCGCGGCTCGAAAAAGACAAGGTTCGAAAGTCCCCATTACGTGGTACAAGACGGAGATATTGTACTTTTTGTGCATCGAAATTCAAAATTTTCATTAAAAAAATAAGCTATTGTCGGAAACAACGAACAAATTGTCGAAATCAACTCTGATTTTGAAAGCGTTCCCCAGCGTTCCCTCCGTCAGCCAAGAACGAATTCAACCAAAACAAGGCGTTCTAAAAATGGGACGTCTATTTTTAGAGAATGGCAAACCGAAGACGCGTTTTCTTGAAAACTGCCCAGGTTGCTCGTGTAGAGACAACGTGGAGGTAAGAAAAACATTTGTACAGCCGAGGAGAAAAACAAGGTCGTAGCGGAGGAAGTAGGCAAGATGTGTGTTTTTGTCGGTTCGATTGAGAACAATTAATTAGAATATTCAGAATTGATGCAATTTATAAGGCAGGCAGAATTGTCTTGAGTGTGCTCTGGAGGAGGTCTTATTATCTGTGCTCAACAGTTTCTTTAAAAACCCATCTTCAACTGGCGTTATTTTCGCAGCCACAAAAACTTCTAAGCGGCAATCGGACTGCTCTGCCCGGTTCTCCCATAATTCCTCGTTTACTCACGCTCAGTAAGCCCAAATGCCCGCCGTCCGGTCATCAACAATGTCTAATATGTATCACGTCCGCCCACACACCGCGCCGGCGATTGGCCCTCTCTTTTTTGCCACCCACAACTGATTCACCGAACAAATCCAGAGATTGCGTACTGCTCGTGCCCTGTCATTTCCGTTGGCTGGTACTCGTCGTATACACGTTATTCACACAGATTTTGTGTGCACATACAAATGCATACACGCTAATAATGTACTATAGACGAACGATACGTGCAATTCGGATTGTTTTGTATACGTGTATGCACACAACGTACTGCAGTACATATTGTATGCATATACAAAATTCGTGCGTCTTGCTTCAAGTTCGAGTAACGGAGTCAGGCCCGACTTGCCAAAGGCCGATGCATTGTCGGCATTGCTGGCTTTGTTTTCAGGTACGCTCTTCTGTTTCGCGCATCCGAAAATTTCCTAGCCCTTCGCCGCGCACAGACGGCTGCCCCCAGCCGCAATCAAAGCCTAGCATTTAGTGACACCTTCTTTTGTTTGTGCCTTTTGTATTGCACCACCAATTTTTTTTTGCACTCCTATTCAAATCGATTTTTTTTCGTCAAGACTTTTGTACTGATCGCTGGCCGCTCGTCCAGGTGAAATCTGCGGTTATCTTCGAACTTTTTGCCTTTTGAAGCAGGGCCTTCTATCTCGGATATTTTTTCTACCTGACTAGGAAAACTCACATGCAAAGATGGTCAGCTACAACTTCAAGAGTATCACTGTCGTGCCCAATGCCAATGACTTTGTCGACATTGTCTTGACGCGCACGCAACGAAAAACACCCACTGTAGTGCACAAAGGATACAAGATCAGTATCTTGCGCAAGTTTTACATGAGAAAAGTGAAGTTTACGCAACAGACAATCACCGACAAATTCCAACTCTTCTTGACTGAATTTCCAGTCCTGGACGTACGTCTTCGTTCAACAAAACTCACCGCAGCGGCTGTCTCGTCCGAGGTCTCGCCGTTCAGAACTTCCAGTGACCGTACACTCGAAACTTTGACACGAGGAATACATCGTGTCCAACGATCACGTTCTATTATGCAGAGCTGTACCACATTTTTTGCAGCCTTAGCCCGCGTTTTGTGTTATTCGAACGAGAGTGCATGAAGTCATTTGGCTTTGTCTCGTCTCCGCCGCCTTCTGCCAAAATTTTTGTTCTATGAGGGGCTTACCTGACGATTTTCGAAGGAAATCCACCCTTTTTACGCAGATTTGATGAATGTGCTGTATGACAAGGATCACTACAAGCTCGCATTGGGACAGATTAATGCTGCTCGTAGATTGGTTGACAACATTGCATCTGACTACATTCGTCTGCTCAAATACGGTGACTCACTCTATCGGTGCAAGCAATTGAAACGGGCGGCCCTGGGGCGGATGGTGAAGGTCATTCGTCGATTGGGTCCGAGTTTGAGCTATTTGGAGCAAGTTCGCCAACATCTGGCAAGGCTGCCTCAGATTGACCCTACAACTCGAACGCTACTCGTATGTGGCTACCCAAATGTAGGCAAATCGTCTTTCATGAACAAGGTAACGCGCGCTAACGTAGACGTGCAGCCGTACGCTTTCACCACTAAGTCATTGTTTGTGGGTCACATGGACTACAAATTTTTGAGGTGGCAAGTTATTGATACGCCGGGCATCTTGGACCACCCTGTTGAGGACAGAAACGTGATCGAAATGCAGAGTATCACAGCTTTGGCTCACTTGATGTGCAGCGTTTTGTTTTTTATTGACATTTCGGAGACCTGCGGGTACTCGATCGAGCAACAGATCAAGTTATTCGACTCGATTTCTCCATTGTTTGAGAATAAACCGTTGGTGTTCGTGCTGAACAAGATTGATATTCGACGCGTGGAGGAGTTGAAACCGGAGGAGACGAGCATGATTGAGAATTTGAAAAATCGGTTTTCTCAGTGCCAAGTGTTGCCTATGTCGTCGGTGAGTGAGGAGGGCGTATCAACGGTTAAGAAGATAGCGTGTGATATGATTCTTGATGTGCGCGTGAACATGAAGTTGAGGGGTGTCAAGCGAGATGAGTTATTGAATCGAATGCACGTGTCGATACCGGTCCCTCGAGACGACATTAGTCGCCTCCCCTACGTGCCTGAGTCGGTGAAGGAAGCGGCTGAGTCTCAGGAAAAAGAAGAGTACAAGAAGGTTTCTCGCAAAAAGTTGGCGGAATATGAGGAACAACAAAAACTGTATCACAATATGGACCCTGACTATCGCGGTGTCGATTGGAAGCAAGAATACACGCTAGAGGATAACGAATGGCGCTACGATAAGATTCCAGAGATCATGGATGGTGAGAACATTTCTGATTGGGTGGACGCGGATTTGGAGTCCAAATGGGGCCGATTAGAGCAAGAAGAAGCAGAATTGCTCCAACAAATTGCCATCACACCGAAGCCCACTTTGAAGGATCCATTGACCAATGAAGAATTGTTCAAATTGGCGATCATCCGAAATAGGAAGGCCAAGTTGATAAGAGATGGTCGTATGAAAAAGCTTAGAAATCATCGCCTTATGCCTCTTCAACATCGTGTGGGAACTGTTTCGAACTTTGAAGAGCATTTGAAAGATATAGGTGTTGATGCACACAAGGCGGTCGAATACGTTCGAGGGCATTTACGGCCCAGATCTAAATATCGCAGTTCTAAGCGTGCTCTGTCTGAGGGCACGGCGTCAATTGACCCTGAGAAAAAGACAAGCGCTGTTTCTCGTCGAGCGCTTCGTCAAAGTTTAAGTCGGCTTCCTAAGCCCGGAGTATCTTCGACTTCATTTGGTTCTATCCAGAAGTATAATTTGGCTAAGAAGTTAGAGAAGAGGGCCATGGCTGTGTTGTCGAGGCGCGGTGGGTCCGGTCCGGGCGATCGTTCCATCCCTCAGCTGAAGCCGAAGCACCTGTTTTCCGGCAAGCGTACGGTTGGCTCTACCGATCGTCGATAATTTTTTTTGTTCCCTAAGCAATCTCGCTCACATCTGAGCGATTTCACGTAGCTCTACTGCAAAATACGGACACAACTGGCTGAAGGAGGAAATGTTTATTTTTCGATCTATTGATACTTTTTCTTGAGTTTCTCCACTGTGTCGATATACTGTTGCTGCGCGGTTTCTTTCGCCATGCCTAGGTGGAAAAAAATATCGAAATGAGCTATTGATTGCTATTGATTTGGTTATTAAAAAAAAAAGGAGCGAACCTTTCAAGTCATTCCATGAGTTCCACTTGGCGACGCTCGTCAATTGAATGCTCCATGGCCTTTCCGTGTTGTTGTCGCCTTCGGTGGCTTGTTTATAGAGTGCATATATTTCCAGAAGTTCGTTGTCTGAGGGCCTTTGTGGCAGGGCTTTGACCTGTTCTGCGGCGGTCTGAAATTTCTCCTGTGTAGTCCGTGGGTGAGTGAGGTGTGTTTTATAAGTTTGAGGGGCCGTCGCGAGGGGTCGTACCTGAAGGGACATGGGGGGTGGTTGACAGGTGGTGACAAAAAGTTTTGATTTTTTTTTTGCGAGAAATTTTATTGTTTTGAGAGAGGAAGGTACTTGGGGATTGAGGCGTCCAGAGGGTTTGGTGAGTTTTGACGCATTTTGAAGAAAGAGTCACTAGCGAAGGGAGTATTGTTGGTGAAGATGCCGCCAAGAAGGAGAGAGAAGGGTCGGAAGAGTCGGAAGGCGTGCGATGTGGCGACTGAGATAGACAGCGAGGCGCTCAAGAGAGAGAACGAGGCGTTATTCGAGGAGATGTATGATTTTGTGGGAACGGGTCAGAGCGAGTCGAGTAATGGAGAAGTGGAGAAGGAGGCGCCTCCAGAAACCGAGAGGAAGTCCGCGAGGAGCAGGAGGAGGACGCAGAGACAGAATGAGGGGGGAGGGGGGGAGGTAGTGAGAGGTGGAAGTCCGACGAGGGAGAGAAACGGAACGAAGGGGTGTCCGAGTCGAGGGGAGTTGGAGGCCAAGAGGTTGAGCCTCAAACTGAGTGAGATGGGGTTAGAGATATATGACGTAAGTACGGAGTGAGGTATGTGTGTGGATTTATGTGTGTAGAGATAGATGGTTGACACGACGACGAGGAGAATAGATTAAGCCGGATGGGAATTGTTTGTACAATTCGGTTGCCCAGCAGTTGATGATTAATGGGAGGAGTACGGATGCGAAGGTACAGGCGGTTTTTTGTTGAAGGTGTTTGAAGGAGGGAGGAGTTGCTGACGTTGCGACAAAGGCTACGCCGAGTTTTTTAAGGAAGATGACAGCGGAGGAGATGAGGAGGAATTCCGAGGAGTACATTCCGTATTTGGATGATTCGTTGGGTAGGTTTAGAGGTTTAAGTTGTGAGGTGGGGGAGGGATTGGCATTATAGAGGAGGGCTGACGATGAGCGGTGTTTAGGGTTTGACGCGTACTGTGATCGCGTGGAGAAGGACCAGAGTATGTGGGGTGGGCAGTTGGAGATTAGGGCGTTGTGCCATTCGCTGAGGGCGTCGATTTGGGTTGTGTCGGCGGATGCGCCTACGGTGAAGATGGGTGTGGAGTATTTGGACGAGGAGAGCGGGCCGTTGGTGTTAGCGTTTCACAGGTATTTGTTTGCGTTGGGGTATCACTACAATGGCGTGAGGTCGAGCGAGTTTGGTTCAGAAGGGGCGGTGTATTGAGGTGGGTCTAATAGCGCTCCATGCGGCGGCGGCGAGCTGAGTGAAAAAAAAATTTTTAACGGCTGCATTAGAAAATAAATATTTGAATCATTTAACGGATCTATTAGATATTGCGAATTAGGGAGGAACGAGTGTCTTTTTATGTATATTTTGATTTATACTGCCGCGCGGGATACAGAGTTGAAAGAGTGCAGCTGGTTGGCTGTGGAATGAGCGCATATACGCGGTTAGTTACGTTTTGCAGATCGGACTTGCAATCAAGATGGAAAAGAAGAGCGATGGAGACGGACGGAGTCAGCTGAGTCGGCGGGAGGGCGAGTTGGAGAGTGATCGAGAGTGGCAGGAGATGAGTCAGTCTCAGGAGAAGGAGGCCAACATTTTCGTGGCGGTAAGGTACATAGCGTTTATTTTTTTTTTTTTTTTTTGCCTGTGAGTGGTTTCGGGTGCGGCGGACGCGGTTTCGTGGCGACGAGGCGCGTTGGTTGGGTTCCGCGTGGGTTGTACGAGAGGCGTATTGACTAGAGTTGTGCGGGGGTGGGGAAAAAAGGATTCGGCCGTTTTCGGAGAGCGAGAGCAGGGAGAATGGGTCGGGCGTGATAGTCAAGTGCGTGGATGAGCGAGTGGTGGTGTTTGATCCGTCGGACAGTCGTTCGGTACGAGAGGAGGTGGGCGTTGAGTAGTGTAGCTTGAGGGAGTGCGGTTGGCTGACGGAGTCGGTTTGAAGGTGAATCCGGCGAGGACGTTTCAGGGGACGCGCCGCGGGAAGGACATCATGTTCAGCTTCGATCGAGTGTTTGATTCTTTTAGTTCTCAGTACGAGGTGTTTGAGAGGACGACCAAGCCGTTGGTGGCGAGCGTGTTGGATGGGTACAATTGTTGTTGTTTCGCGTACGGCGCTACGGGTGCCGGCAAGACCTACACGATGGTGGGGAGTGCGGAGAGTCCTGGCGTGATGGTGTTGACGCTGCACGAGATTTTTTCGGCGATGAAGGCGTCGGAGAAGTTGTACGATATATCGTTGAGTTATTTGGAGATATACAACGAGACGATACGCGATTTGCTGGTGAGCGAGTCGAGGCCCTTGTCGTTGAGGGAGTCCAGCGACGCGTCCATTGCGGTGGTGGGCTTGTCGAAGTACAAGCCGAGTTCGGCGGAGGAGGTGATGGAGTTGTTGGAGCAGGGGAACGCGAGGCGCACGCAGTGCTTCACGCACGCGAATTCGCAGTCGTCCAGGTCGCACGCGGTGTTGCAAATAACGATAAGGAGAGAGAACGCGATATCTGGGGTGAACGCGGAGGTGAGAGTGGGCAAGTTTTCGTTGGTGGATTTGGCAGGTTCTGAGCGAGCGTGCAAGACGAAAAATCAGGGTCGCCAGTTGTTGGAGGGCGCGAACATCAACCGTTCGTTGTTGGCGTTGGGGAATTGCATTAACGCGTTGGGGGAGCGCTACAGAGAGGGGGGGTACGTGCCGTACCGAGACAGCAAGTTGACGCGGTTGCTCAAGGATTCGTTGTCGGGTAATTGCAAGACCGTGATGATTTCGAACGTGTCGGCCTCGTCGCTGTGCTACGAGGACACGTTCAACACGTTGCAGTACGCCAATCGCGCGAAGAACATCAAGACCAAGATACGCACGAACGAGTTGAACACGGTGCTTCACGTGTCTCAGTACAGAGACACGATAAACAGGTTGACCGAGAGGAACGCGGAGCTTGAGAGGGAGCTCGAGAGTTGTCGCCGGTCCTTGTCGGCGCTGAGGGCCGACAGCGCGAGGCGCGACGCCGCGGAGTTGGCGAGTGGGGGAGAGGAGTTGACAGAATACGGCCCGCCGCCTTGCAGGAGCGCGGTGGTGGGATTGGAGTGCAGGGAATCCGCTTTTGGCGTGGAGTCGAAGGTGGACGGACTGCTGCAAGAGTTGTTTCAGATGAACCGCACATTGGCGTCGTTGGAGGAGCAGGATTTATCAGAGGGGCGTTCTTATGGCGAAAAACTCGATCTGATCGAGCAATACCAGTTCGATTCGGACAATCGTTCGTCGGCTATACAGCGACTCAAGTCGGACACCAAGTTCCTTTTGAGGCGCATTCTCGATCGTGGGCGCGTGATTGACGCGCTGGCGTCCAGGTTGACTCGGGCGTCTGAGGTCGCGTCTCGGGCGCGACTTCAGCTGCCGTCCGTTTCGTCTGAGGCGCTGCGCGCGTCGATTGCGCAGAAGCTCGAGTTGCACGCGTCGCGCCTCCTCGCATTTGGTTACAGACTCCAGTGTTTCAAGCTGCGCCGCTGCTCGGAGCGATACATCCACGCTCACCGAGTCAGCAAGCGGCTGTTCGAGGCCTACCGCGCCGCGAGTCCCGCAGCCGCCTCCTTGAGGGCAGCGGTCCCCGAGGCCAAGAAGTCGTCCGCGAAGTCCGTCGTGCCGATTTGCGAGTCGTGGCAGCGCGTGGACAAAGACTTGTCCCTGCTGGACTTTGCGTTGCCCCCGGCGAATTCCGCGAATTCCGCGAATTCCGGCGGCGCCTCTGCCGCCTGTCGCGTTTCCTTCGCCAGGCGCGCGGACGCGGCCAACGCCGCGCATCCCAGGCCGCCCCAGACCGCGCGTCCCACGGCGTCCGCCGCCAAGAAGTCGCCCCCTTCGTTTCTTCGGCCGCGCGCGCCCCTCGCCCACTCGTCGAACAACACCCCGCGCGAGTCGCTCCTCGCCCTCAAGAAGCGGTTTCAGGACCAAAAGTCCCACCGGTCGGAGCTGAAGAGGCGCAAGCACCAGCACCACGAAGCCTCCGCGCCGCAAATGCCCCCGCCGCTCTGCAGCAACGCCGTCGTCTCCTAGACGCGCGCACGCGCGCCTGCTGCGGCTTCTCCTCTCACCGCACACTGTTTCTAAAAAAAAAAAAAACTATGTATGGCATGTATGTATGTATATATTTCCCATGCGAGACACTCGCTTGGGAGGCGCGTCCGCGTCGCGTCTGTTTTTGTGGTTCCTCGCCTAGCCCAATATCTTCGATCGGATCGACTTGCTCATGCGCATCTGCCTCTGCGCGGAGGTTCTCTGTCGCCGCCTGATTTCCTTCGCGCCCCGCATGCGCTTCTCCGTGACCCTCTTGCTGTGTTTGATCATGGAGAAGGCCTTGCTCCTTCTTTTGGCGGCGTTGGTTCGCAGCAGTCTCCTTTTCAGCTGTCGCCTCTCGCTTCTGTCGGAGAGCATTTGCGCGCGGTTTTCTCTCAACACCTTGATTCGGTCTTCCCTGCTCATTTTCTTGCTCTTCAAGAAGCGCAGCAGTCCGTCCGCGTCCACTTCCGACTCGCTCAGCGCCTCGAGCTTCGACGCGAGTTCGCTGCGAGCCGGCGCGTCCGGGGACTCGCGCCCCTCCACCCTCAACAGCTTCCCCTCCGCGCGAGCCTTCTTGAGCCTTCGCAGCAGGGCCCATTCGCCCTCGGAGAGGATCCGCGTGGCCTCCAGGCGCGCGGGCGCCGCCTCGTTCTCCGTCGAGTTCAGCTCGATCCAGTCGTCGTCGTCGGCGGCGTCGTCGGCGGTGTCGTCGGCGGTGTCGTCGGCGTCGACCTCGAGGTCCTCCAGGTCGAGGTCGTCGTCTTCGGCGGTGTCGTCGGCGTCGTCCTCGGCGTCGACCTCGAGGTCCTCCAGGTCCTCCAGGTCGAGGTCGTCGTCTTCGGCGTCGTCCTCGGCGTCGTCCTCGGCGGCGTCCTCGGCGGCGTCCTCCAGGTCCTCCAGGTCCTCCAGGTCGAGGTCTTCGCTCGACTCCTCCTCCTGCGCGCGCTTCGCGCCGCGTCCGAGCGAGCGCTCGTCTTCGAACTGGAGTCGTCCGAGCTCGTAGTCGTTCAGGAGCTCCGTGCCTTCGAGCGACTCGCGCACGGGCTGTTCTCCGAACGCCCGAGGCGGCAGGGCCCCCTTGCCCGCCGACTCTCTGTGCCTGAGCTTGCGCGGCAAGGCGCTGGGGTTCAGGACGCGATAAAGCGACAACAAACTCTTCGCGGCCATCGAGACGCCCTTGTCTCTATCCACCCTGTACTGGACCAAGTCGTGCAGCAGCTCCTCCGGCATGGCCAACGGGCACCTCAAGGCCACCTCTCTTATTGTGTTGAGCCCCACCACCATCGCCTCCGGCGACCTGCGGTCCGACACGAACTGATTCGCAATGCATCTCAGCAACGGCTCCACCGACTCCGGCGGCACTAGCGGGTGGCACGCCTGCGCGCACACCACCATGATCGCCGTCACGTGCGTCTGGTGCGGCTTCAAATACTTCTGAATGTACGAGTAAAAGTCCAGCACGAACAACCTATGCGCCGCTATCAATCGAGACAAAAAATTCATCAAGCGAATCTTCGACTCCAACTTCCCCACCGCCCTCGTCAAACAACGGTACACCTGTTCCGCGTATCCCTGCGGATCCTGTATCAACATTATCGCCGCGTGGTTGTATCCCCTCGTATCGTCCAAGCGCTCCTCCAAATGCTGGCCGCGCTCCGTCGCCAGCTGACTCAACGCCGCCTTCAGCTTCTTCCTTCTGCGCGCCACCTTCTTCGGCGCCCCCGGCCCAAACCTCCTGTAAATCATGCTCCTCTTCTTGCTAATCCTCCTCTCCTCCACCTCCTCGTCCTCCCCCCCCCTCCCCGCCGCCGGCGCGCTCAAAAAAAACTCGGTCGCCCTCGCCGAAAGCTGCGCGTCCTTGCTCAACACACACATACAGATGCCACACACGGTTCTACCGTCTCTCCACACATTGGCGTTGAACAACGCCACCATCACCTCGAGCGCCATCCTCGCCGCGCACCCCCCCTCCCCCTGCACCACCGCGCACAGGTAACTCTGCAGGCTCCTGTTCAGCCTCTCGTCCCTCCTCCTGGAATTCAAGCGCTTGATGTCGCTAACCATGTGGCTGTACAGCATCTCCCGCATCCTCTTGTCCGGAATCTCGAACAACTTGAAGAACAACTCCACCGCGCTCTTCGGCGTGACAATGTTTCGAACCCTCAGCGAAATCAACGACCTCACGATCGTCTGGCGAACTTCCACCGACAACGTCCGTCCATACCTCTCAACCAAGTTCGAAATCTGCGTGGGAAACTCCTGCAGGTCACTCGGATAGTAAATCACCACCTTCGAAACAATAAATCTGCGCGTCAGCCACTCATGCAAACGCTCCCCCTTCCATACGAAACCACCTCTCCCCTCTCCTCCCCCTTTTTTTTTTTTTTTTTTTTTTTTCCAGCTCCGCACACTCCCCAACCCTCGTCAGATGATACCTGCGACAAAAACTTGATCAAACTCGAAAAGTGCCTGCTCTCCAACGTAGGCCTCAATTTGAACACCTCGTATTCAGACGCAAACTGTCTCAGCTGCTGCAAAAACTCCTCCCTGTAAGCGTCCGGGTCTTGGCGGATGTTGTCTTCCAACTTCAACAAGTCCATCTCCGGGCTCGAAAAACTTCAGGCGCCAAGAGAAAACTGAACTCTTTGCCTCCACAATAGTCCCGTTTTTGTCCTCTTCTCAAAAAAAAAAAAAATTATAATATACGACTTTGTTTTCTCTCTCTACCTCATTGCTCCTCTGGGAACCCTTGCTCCGTGCGCGCCGGGCGTCCCTCCCTCTCCGTCCTCGCAGCTCCCCCTGCTCCAAAGAACCTCCCCCTTCGTCTCTCTCGAGACTGCCCGTCCTCAACGACTCTCACCCCGCGTCTCCCCCCTCACCGCCATCGACACCCTCGCGCTGCTCAACCCGCTCCACGAGGCAACACCCGCCTCGCGCCTGCCGGGGCGACCCCGATCGCGCGCCGCTCATCGCATCCGTATGTACGAGCTACGCTTCTTTTCTTCCGGCTCGCAAAGAACTCCGAGCGAGAACCGAATCCTCTAAACGAAGGCGGGGGCGCTCCGTCTGAACTTCCCGAGAGACGCCTCCCCTCTCGGGGCTGCGATCGCGGCGCTGGCTTCTACGGAAAAAAAAAGAACGGACCAACGAGGATTCTGTATGGAGGCGCTGCATGTCAAAGGGGCGAGAATTGTACCCCTCTTTTTTTTTTTTTTTTTTTTTTTTTTAAAAGGGACGGCTACTTGAGCAAATTCTGGCATCTGCACACACCCCTCGCGCGCTCCTTAACCTGGCGTCAACACATTGGGCTTTCCGACCGGCCCTCGGTCGAGGCGACGCAACTGTTTGTTTGTTTGTTTTTTTTTTTTTTGGCACAAATTCCACCGCACAATTGGCACATTTTGTCAGGCACTCTGCACTCTTTTTCTTTTGGCCTTAACGAGAGGAGCGGCCTGTTTGAACGGAAGAGAACGCGCCCACAATGAGCAAGTCGGTAAGGAAGGAAAAGGCGCTGGAGCGCGCGGTGGAAATCGAGGCGTCAATGTTGGCGTCTGGCCTGGCAGAGACGGGTGGCATCGGCGCGGCGCCGTGCAACATGAATTTGCTGAATGAGGTAGCACTGTCTGGCGGGGGAGAAGAAGAAGAAAGAAGTGTCGTAGACGAGGACGACATTGTCGAAGTCGAGAGACTGCAAGCGTTGGGAATAGGGGCAGCCGACATATCCAGACTGAAATCTGCAAACTTGCACACTGTAGCCGGCGTGATGATGCGTTCTAAAAGAGTACTAATCTAAGGAAGATCCAGTGAAGACAAGGAGATGAGTGTAAGTGTTTGACGTTTTTTTTTTTTTTTAGGATTTGATGATGGTGAAGGGGATGACGGAGGCGAAGGTGGAAAAGCTGTTGGAAGCATGCGCCAAATTGAACGTACGCCCATGACTAACTGAACAGATCGTTTCCGTTTCTGGTTGAGGTTAACCCGGCAACCTCTTGCGTAGTTTTCTAGTTTCATGACAGGCGTAGACTTGCTAGAGAAGAGGAAGAGCATTTTGAGAATAACGACGGGCAGCGAGGCTCTCGACAAACTGCTAGGTGGTGGAATAGAATCCACGACCATCACTGAGGCGTTTGGAGAGTTCAGGACGGGCAAAACCCAACTCGCCCATACGCTGTGTGTGACTGCCCAGTTTCCACGGGAGAGCGGCGGAGGAAACGGCAGGGTGGCGTACATCGATACAGAGGGTACATTGTGCGTAAACACAGAGAGGGGGAATGCGGCATTGAGGGGAGGTGGTAGATGTGTGTAGGGAGTGAACCGTGTATATGTGTAGCGATTAGATGTGTAGTCAAACTGGTGGGGGACACGGAAATGTGTTACAGTAGAGTGTGTACGCGGCGAGGGCGTGCTAACGTTTGAGTCGGCAGTCGTCCTGAGAGGGTCGTGCCTATTGCCGAGAGGTTTGGGATTGATCCCATGCAGACGTTAGAGAACATCGTGTATGCGCGAGCTTACAACCACGACCACCAAGACGCGCTGATTACGACGATTGCGGCGAAGATGGTGGAGGAGCAATACGCGCTGCTGGTGGTCGACTCGATTACAGCGCTTTTTAGGGTGGACTTTCAAGGTCGAGAGGAACTGGCGCCGAGACAGCAGGCCATAGGACAGATGATGAATAAATTGGCGAAGGTGGCGAATGAATTTAATGTAGCGGTTTTTGTAACGAAGTACGCACGGTTTGTGTGAGGGGAGAAGTGCGCGTGCGAGTGTTGTTGACAAGTGTTTTCAGTCAGGTGTGCAGCGATCCAAGTGGGGTGAATGGTCCGGGGATGGCCATTGCGGACCAGAAGAAGCCGATAGGGGGAAACGTTTTGGCACACGCGTCAACGACGCGGCTATCATTTAGGAAAGGAAGGGGCGACCAACGGATATGCAAGGTATATGACTCCCCGTGTTTGGCAGAAGAGGAGGCGGTTTTCAGAATTACGAATGGTGGGATTGAGGACGTGGTGGATGGGTAAACATGGAGGTGGAAGAAATGACACATTTTTTTTGGGCATAAGTTCGTAATAGGGTTAGGAACGAGCTGACAAGGGAACAACGAAATAGAAAGAGGGCGTGAGATTTTTTTTGTGCAAATTTGTCCAATTTGCCAGTAGCATTTATTCAATTTGTTTTGAGTTTTGTTTGAAGAAAATGCCATTGATCAACGAGTTTGATGTTTTCAGCGGTCTTAGACGTGAGGAGAATGGTAAGATCATTTCGGAATACAATTATACACATACAGTAGTGGACACCTCTGGTCCAAAACCCAAGCTTGTTCCCCTGTCCACCAAGTACACGTTCAAAGTGGACATGCACGTCCCGAAGCTAGGGTACGTATTGCATCTGGTTGGCAGCAGGACGGCTTCGGATAAAAGTAGGTGGCGCGGCGTTACTGATTTCTTTTCGAATTCACTCGTGCGATAGTGTTATGATCGTGGGGTTAGGAGGAAACAATGGATCGACCGTAGTGGCGTCTTGCATTGCAAACAAAGAGGTACGATGCGAGTTCAGAGATGCTGTAAGTGGGTTGTGTGTATGATGTATGGGTGCTAACGGGCGTGTGTGCGCGTGTGTAGAAAATTACGTGGGAGACGAAGAACGGCGTTGAGGTAGCGAACTACTACGGCTCATTGACGCAGGCGTCGACGGTGAGAGTGGGCCAGAACGAGAGAGGCGAAGACGTTTACGTGCCGATGAACAGGCTGCTGCCAATGGTATGTATGGATTTATGTGTGGGCGGTGTTGAGGTTGAGCGTGAGGTTGCTGAGTTTTTACGACGCGCAGGTGGACCCCAACGATATCGTGTGGGGTGGATGGGACATAAACAGTGCCGACATGGCGGAGGCGATGGCCAGAGCGAAGGTGTTAGATTACGACTTGCAGAAGAAGTTGAAGCCCAAGTTGCAGGGGATGGTGCCGTTGCCGTCCGTGTATGAACCTGATTACATAGCGCAGAATCAGAGCGACAGAGCGGATAACTTGTTGCAGGCAAAGGGCAAGTGGGACGTGGTCGAGGAGTTGAGAAAGAACATAAGGGATTTCAAGTCTTCCAGCGGCGTGGACAAGGTGATTGTAATATGGTCGGCAAACACTGAGAGGTATTCTGAAGTGATCAGCGGGTTGAATGACACCGCAGAGGCGTTGCTGTCAAGCATCAAGAAAAATGAATCCGAGATTGCGCCGTCAATTTTGTTTGCGGTTGCTTCTATTTTAGAAGGTGTGAGTTATATTAACGGATCTCCACAGAACACGTTCGTCCCTGGAGTCATCGACTTGGCAGAAAAGAACCACGTCTTCATCGGAGGCAATGATTTCAAGAGTGGACAGACCAAGTTGAAGTCTGTGTTGGTTGACTTTTTGGTTGGTGCAGGTATCAAGCCGGTATCAATTGTATCTTATAACCATTTAGGAAATAACGATGGTAAAAACCTATCTCAAGAAGAACAGTTCCGATCTAAAGAGATCTCCAAGTCTTCAGTGATCGATGACATGGTCGAGTCGAATGGGATTCTGTATGGGCCGAATGAGCACCCTGACCACGTCATCATCATCAAATATGTCCCTGCCGTCGGAGATTCGAAACGTGCCATGGACGAATACGTCTCCAAAATTTTTATGGGCGGCACCAACACGATTGCCCTTCACAACACTTGTGAAGACTCTCTTCTCGCTGCGCCTCTCATCATCGACTTGGTCGTATTGACGGAGCTGATGGAACGCATCACCTACAAGACTGCAGATATGGAGACTTTCGAACACTTCCATCCTGTTCTCTCTATTCTGTCTTATCTGTTCAAGGCGCCTTCTGTCCCTCACGGCGTGCCCGTTGTCAACTCTCTACCTCGACAGCGCTCTGCTATTGAAAACTTCCTTCGTATTTGCGCGGGCATCCCCGTAGAGAGCAGTCTGGATCTCGAGCACCGAACCGGCAAAATCGTCTCTAACCCTCTCTGCCTGAAAAACTAAGAACGTGACGGGATCAGAAACTTAATAAAAAAAAAACTTTTTTCCTAAAATTTCTCATCTTTCCTCACCCTTTCTCTACGCCCTCGACTCGACACGCGCCCGTCTCTTTTCGGATTATGGATCTCTCCAACCAACGTATCAAGCTGAATATAGGCGGGTCTAAGTTCGAAGTCAGTGCGTCCACGCTGCAGCGTTACCCTAACTCACTGTTGGGTAAAATGTTTTCTCCCTCTCAATTACACACCATTAAGCCAGATGCCAACGGCGAGTTTTTCTTTGACAGGTATCACCTCCTCCCTAATTTGAGACAGACGCGCGCAAGACCCTTACGAGAAAACTTTGAAACGTCCTATAGACTCGCCATGACTAAGTAACACCTTTCCTCCTTAGAAACGGCCGTTTGTTCGAATTCATCCTTGAGTTTTATCGTTCAGGTGCGCCTCTCTTGTCGCACTCCACCAAACGCAAAAAAAAAAAAATCTAATTTTTTCTTTCCAGGAACCCTCGAAATGCCCTCTGACTTGTCAAAAAAACAAGTTTTAAAAGAGCTCGAGTACTGGCAGATCAGCCCGTCTTACCTCGAAGTGCCCAAGTCGACTTCTCGTGGATATGTCCCCGTGTCCGAAAACGGGGAGGCAGCCGACGAAGAGCTAGACGACTTCAGCGAGCTGTCGCCTCAAGAGCAGTTCCAGAAAGCCAACCGACTTGTACACCGCCAGGACGTTGATCTGATTTATCGAGGAATATCCGTTCTCCTAGCTCTATTGGACTATCTGGACAACGCAGAAGAGGAGTCCACTCACGTCGCTAGCCAACAACCGGATGCGCTCACACATACCAATGTATTGTTTTGTATAGCATTAGGCTACTATCGTTTGGGAAAGCTTTCCAAGGCTAAGGAGTACATCCGCCGCTTAGAGACAGGGTCCGACGACCAGAGGCTGTTATCGATTATAAAGACACTCGTGGAAGACACGTCGGCCAGCTACACCAGATGCGGGCTTCTCCTGTTGTCGCTTACTGGCTTGGCCTGCGTCGTGCTTGGGAAGAGTTGGTGGAACAGACGATGTGTCTGAAGTCGCGCTTTTTTTTTTGTGGATATAAAACGAATAGAAACACTTTCTTTATTCGGGCTATTCAAAAGAGGCTGTTCGAGGTACAGCTCGTGCGTAGCAATTTTTTTTTCTTGCTTTCAAATATACAAAATTGCACCAATCGCCAGCATTAATTCTCCAATCATCAGCTTGATTGTTTCTATGGTCCATTTTCCGAAAAAGAGTACGTATTTGACGTGGTACCGGAACGCTACGGCACTGATCGACGCCATGAAAAACTCGATGGTACCTATGGTGAGCAAGAAAATGCAGGCGAAGACGGAGTCGCGTGGCCTAGATTTCCTGGTGAGTCTGAGCACCCACAGAGGACAGATGAAAAAGAAGCAAAAGGTGTTGTAAAGGAGCAGCATGCAGCAGAGGTGGTAGTTGAACTTGTCGACGCCGATGAAGGACGCTATGATGTGCAGCTCGGAGAGGCTGACAGTATGTCCGGTGACGTAGAAGAGCTTACTGCAGAAAAGCGAGAGGACCAAAATACGCGACGCGAGCGGGATGTTGGAGGAGGGAGAGTTCGTGTCTTCATGCGAGTGCTTGTCCCGGAGGCAGAGCAGGAAGCCGAGAAAGAGGGTGAGGACGGCCGGAGATGACTCACCGAGAAGAAGCAGGGCGGTGTTCGATAAGGAAAGCGTTATATGAGTGATAGGAAGCGCCGTGTGAAGAAGGAGGTTCGGAAGTTTCAGACGGTACAAAATGTTGGCCACCAGGTGCAGGGCAATGAGGACAACGCTGCTGGTATAGACAAATCTCGGGACCAACACGCGAATGATCCAGCTAGATTGGAGAAATTTTTGACGCACTGCGAACCAGTAAATGGCGACGAGGAGGACGTTCAGTATATGGTAGAAATGCCAAATTTTGAGTTTTATTTTTTGACAGCTAGTTTTGTGCAAGGAGTGAGATGGCGAATTGGTATTTTTCGCAGAGGGGATGGATTGAACGCATGTGAGGTCCTCTTCGACGAGCAAGAAGTACAATTGGAAGGCCAGGTAGGCGAGGAGGGCGAAGTCAGTGTAGATGTACACGTGCAGAGAGGTCAACCTGTCAAAGTAGTTGCTAAATGATCCCAGGTAGGAGAAACAAACGATGGTATTGATGAGGACGAGCCAGAGTTGGCTGTTGAATAGTCGGTTGGACCAGAGCCACTCTAGCCAGACAAAGTAGAGGCAACAGGAGGAGAGGATAAAGTGAAGGACATGTTGGTGAGAGAGGATGGCGCTCTTGAGGAATTCAGAGATGCTAGACAGGATGAGGGCGATGAGGAGCGGTGGGATGGTGGTGTAAGAGATGGGGGAGGGGGAGGGCGGAGGGCGGAAGGAGGTAACGAAAGATAAGGTTTGCTTGAGAAGTTGAGCCAGATAGTAAGGATTGAAGGTTATTTTTCTAGGTGCGCGTGCGAAGGGTCCGTAGTAGAAGAGCGAAACCAGGATTGGCCAGGCGGCGGACAGAGCGACGGGAAGCGAGAGGACGTTGATTCTGTAGAACAGGAGTTGAAACAGAGAGAGGGAGGAGATGGAGATGCCGATATAGAGGTGAGGTCTGAGTTGCGTACACAGTGTGTATGGATCTGGATGAAGGGAGAGGATGATGAGCAGGAGGAGCGTGAAGAGGGTGATGACGATAGTGTAGGTGCATTTGGAAATATCTATGACTGACCAGAGGTTGTAGAAGAGTTTGGTGGAGTGCGAGTTCCACGCTTTGTAGAGTTGGATGAGTTGGGTGGCGGCATGTTTTTTGTCGGGGTGAGAGGAGTTGAGAGGGTATTGGCGTAGGTATTCGCGGTGTTGGGATTCGAGTTCGAGGTAGGGGTCTAGGACGTGTGGTCCGATTTCTTCGAGTATTTTGGGATCGGCTTGGCAAAGGGAAGAGAGGTAGCGGACGATTTGAGACGCGCTGAGATGGAGATGAAACAGGACGTCATCGAATTGCTCTTCGTTTCCGAGCACCTCGGGGATGGCCAATCCGAGGCTGGAGTACGGGATGGGAATACCGAGGATCAGGGAGAGAGTGGGAATGAGGGTGATTTGGGAGAGGTTGTTGAAGTCGGTGGAGCGAGAAAATGCGTTTTTTCTTTTGCTGTAGAAAAACATGACGGTGGAAGTTTCTTCTTGACTAGAAGATCCGTGACTGCCCGATTCCGTCATGCCGTGGTCACCTATGATAGTAAGGAGTGTGTCTTCATCAATTCCTTCGATAAGTTCCTTGAGGAAAAGGTTGATTTCCGACAATTTCTGTACCATGAGAGGGTGATTGGGTCCAATTAGGTGTCCGATGTGGTCGATGCCCAGAGCGTGCCCGATGAAGAGATCCCAGTCGTTGTTTTTTAGTTCTTCGATTGCCCCCTTTTTGACGGGTTCGTCGCACGTGGTGGTGTCTCTAATGTTGAAGGAGTAGACGGGAACGGCGCGGTCGAACACGTCTGGGAACAAGCTGATCCAGGTGTCGTCGCCGAAGAAGATAGCGTGACGAGATTGTCGTTTGATCTGGTTAAGCAAATTGTCTTCAGACACCTCATATATATTGAAGTTGTAAAGAGAGTCCATGAACATCAGAAAATTGGAAGTGGCGATGGCTTCAATGCGATTGGTCGTGAGCGTGGGAGTATCAGCAAAAGCTCTAAACAGCAGCGCCTGGTCCGGTTTTTCTTTCGCGAGTTCGTGAAGAATGGTTAGCTTGTTCACATACGGGGGCGGCGGTGCATCTTTTGGATGTTCTGAAAAGCCGGGGGGCGTTTGATAGGGTTCTGACATGTTGTGTGTGATCACGAAATCGAATCGAAGGGCATCCAACAAGATTAGCATGACCCTTCGATACTTGCTGTGGTTCCAGCAGGATCCGGAAGCGCCGAGTTGCGGGTCTGACAGCTCGTAGAGCTGGTTCAATTTTTGCACATCGGTGCAGTTGCTGTACTCGAAAAGTTTTGCTCTGCTCTTAAATAGGCCATCTAGCATGTATTTGATGGAGAGCGTATGCAGCAGAAAAATATACAACAGCAACACCATCAGGGGGCCCAACGGGAACTTCTCTTGTCCTATCATGGTCCGCTGAAAAAATGAAAATATGGTAGCGCAAAAAAAACGGTGCTAACACAAACGTGTGCGAACAATATATAGAGCGCTAGAAGCCGCGAATAGGTGGTCGGTGTGTGAGAGAAGAAGTTCCATTACGGCGTTTCCGAATGTGAGGATTGAGGGGCTGCGCTGGGGCGAGTCGCGAGGCGTGTCTAGCTCTGGCAAAAGAGTTTGCGGAATATGTTGCGGTAGCTGTTAGGGGATTTGGTTTCGTTCAGAGATACATTTTTTATGCGTTATATCGAAAGCATTTTTAACAGGGCACGTGCTGCGTACACATTTGCCAATGTTTCTCCTGCGAGCTCCTGTCGCACGAGTGCCCCACAGATCGTCCTCAGTTTGGACTCGATGCGCGACGTCTGGGCGTTCAGCGCCGCCCGTCGTTTCGAAATACAGTCCGCTCGTTGGCGACCGGTCCTGTCACCGCCTCATGGACAGCCTCTTGCGCGTTGACCACGCCGGCGAATATGGCGTACGATACGATGCTCTGAACGAGTGTAGAGCGCATTCTGCGAACAAGCTGCGCGTACACGAAGAGTGACACTTTTTTTTGTGCACGTAGGCACTTCGGATTTACGCTGGGCAGATGGACGCACTTGGCCACACAGAATACAAGCCCATTTTGAAGGTCATGCAAGACCAGGAGCTTGGGCATTTGTGCACGTTCAACCGTCTTTTGACGGAGCGGCGCGTTCGCCCGAGCGCGCTCATGCCCTTTTGGCACGTGTCGGGGTACATGTTGGGGTACGTGACTGGCATGATGGGGTCGAAGGCGGCGATGACGTGTACGCAGGCGGTTGAGGAGGTGATTGCGGAGCATTACAACGAGCAGTTGAGGACGGTTATCAAGAGCGAGCCGAGCGATTTGGAGCTTCGAAGAGTTCTCCAAACGTTCAGGGACGATGAGCAGGAGCATCACGACACGGCGATTGAGCATCATTCCAGAGAGGCGTTTGGCCATTACTGGCTATATCACGGAATAAAGGCTGGCACCAAGTTGGCGGTTTACATTGCCAGCAAAATTTGATCGCACAGAAGTTTTGAGTGAGGGGGAGAAGGGTGTCCATGTTTTTTGACAGCTACATTTTGTGTTTTTACATAGCTTTGAAGTGTTACATGGGCCTGACATTGACGCGGTTTGCCATTTTTTTTCGCTGAGGAAGGTTGCGAGAGGGGGTGCACGTCGCTCTCTCATTAGATCGGCTGGGTGGTGTGTGGGAGGGTTTTATCGTACAGAGTGTTTGAATAGACGCGTAGAAGGGATTATTTTTGTTTAGAGCACATGGACGCGAATTCGACGGTGGTGCCAAATTGTTTTTGCTGTTCCCCTTGTTGGCTGAGGACTTTTCTGGACGCCTCGAGGTACATATTTCCGATGGCGCCTAGGCCGCTGGCCCGTTTTTTTTTGACGGAGGGTGGGACGGAGGGGTCTCGAAGAACGCACCTGCAGACTTGGCGGAGCATGTCTTCGATGTCGAGGAGTCCGTATTTCCAGATAACGATGAAGCAGAGTCGTTGCATTTCTTCTTCGAGGTGGTCGTCGTTTTTGTTTTTATCGTCCTCGAGCATGTTTTGGACGCGGAGAAGGCTGTAGTAGAGTCTGGGATTTTAGATGGACGGTTTAGGGAGGCGCGAGGGTTGCAGGGGTGTATTTTAAAGGGGGCGTACTTTACAAAGCCGAACATTCTGTACAAGTAGGAACCTTTAGACTTGATGTCGGTGAAGAGTTTTTCGAGTCCGAGGAATCGTCCCATTTTTCGCTTGCTCTCTGGGGAGGGGGTTAGTGGACGGTTTGGTTGAAGTTGGGGGGGGGAGTGTGTGGGCACGTACCGCTTTCGTAGATAGAGCCGATGTGTTCTAGAAGAGAGGCGCCACCTGGGACGTTGATTTTTTCCTGGATGCCTTCTTGAATGACGGGGACCCAGTTGGCGCCCGAGGTGTATGGTTCGAGGAGGATTAGCATTTTGTGGATAAGGAAATCTCGACGTTTTTCCTGTTCAGAGAGCATGTATTTTTGCATGGCTTCTTGTTTTTTTTTTTTCGTCTGTTTCGCAGAGGTATTCTTCGCTCATGCAGCAGTTGAACATTTTGACGAGGTTCATATCGCCGATCAGGTCGTCTGAGGAGGAGGGGGTGAGCGGAGGGTTTTCGTGGTTTTTCGAAGATTTGCGGAACGTACAGAAAGCCGGGCCGCCGAATAGCATTTTGAAGGATTCCATGCAGTTTTGGACGTTGATGCCTGGATCGAAGGAGCGCTGGGAGGGGGGTGAGTGAGTGCGCGGGGGGTTTGGGGGGGGGGGGTGGTTTGAGTCGTACCATGTCGTACTGGTCGTAGAGGGGCGCGTTTTTGCGGGTCTTTGAGGACGTTGTAGGCTTCAAGGAGGTCCTTGAACTTTGAGAGGGGGAGTGGAGGTTAGGGGGGGTGGTGCGGGGAGCGCATTGATGAGGTTGGGGTGCGGGCGCGGTTGGGGCGTACGGCTTCTTCCGCTTGTACGTCGTCTAGGTTTTTGTCGGGGTGAAACAGCTTGGCCTTCATGCGGTACGCCTTTTTGATTTCGCTTGGAGTGGCTTCTTTGGAGACGCCGAGCGCGTCGTAGTATGTTTTGGGGGGTTTTTTTGTCGTCTTGTTTGGCGGGTTTGCCGTTGGGGATGGGGAAGAGCATGTTTGGAGGTGGGGGAGAGTCACGTAGAGGGGTGTGTACGGCGGTTTTGCTGGAGGAGGGGTTGTGAGAAGAATGAAAAAGTTCGAGAAAAAAAAGCGTTTGGGGGGGGGTGGCGGCGGGCGGCGGGCGTGGGGAGAGAGGGGGTGGGCGAGGGGCTGCGGGGTGGGAAAGGGGGGTGGGGGGAGAGAGGGGGGAGAGGGAGGGGGGGGGCGTACGGGAAAAAAAAAAGCATGTGTGGGGAGAGTGAGTTATTTTGGGTTTGAATGGTGATTGCGTTGGACGCGGGGACGAGATGGCGTTTTATTTGAAGAGGTGTGAGTTGAGGGGGAGAGTGAGCGCGAGGGGGTATTGCAAGAGCAGGTTTGAAAGGCCAGAGAGAGACGGGCGTTTTGCAGAGGTGTGTGTGAGAGAGGGGGTGTGTGTGCGGGTGTATGTGGTGGTGCTCTGACGCGAGAGGGGTTTAGTTGAGGCAGGAGGACGTGGGGTATTTCAGGTCGGTTTTGGGCGATAGGGGTGTGGTGACGGACGAGCTGGCGCTGTCCGCTATGAACGAGGATTGGATGGGGAGGTACAGGGGTAGTTCGAGGGTCGCGTTGCGGCCGGAGACGATCTGTCTCGCGTGTGT